>NC_056718.1:7188541-7191893 GCF_018831695.1 Puntigrus tetrazona
ATACATATATAAGTATATATATACATATATATATACATATACACACATACATACTATACATACATACACATATACATACATATACATATACATACACACACACATATATATACATTATAACATATATACATGCATACACATACACATATATACATACATTACATACATACATGTACATACAATATACATATACATACACATACATACACGCATACATACACACAAGCATATACAATATTGTATTGCCATTACTAAGGCCATACAACCATAAAATAACATATATACACATACTGTGTGTATTAAGCATACATATATACATAATATATACATACATGCATACATACATATACACATACATACACATACACACACACACACACATGTATACACATATATATATATACACATACATATACATACATATATATACAAATACATATATATAAGTATACATACATACATACACATACATATATATACATATTGTGATTTAGCTGGCTGCCCTCCTTCTTATTGTCTACTCCCGTCTCTTATTCGCCGCTTCTTCACTCAGGCCTCCCGACGGGAGGTGTACCCGTAGAGGAGGGGGCGTGGTATCGGTCAGGTCTGGCGGCGTGACGCAGGCGCACCTGAAGGGATTAGCCTTGTCACCGCTGGCCATAGCTACTCTGACCGCTGGGCCTCTCCTCGAGACCGGTCTTCCCCGCGGCATGCGCCTGGTGTCCGTAATCCAGGCTACTGCGCGTGATGACCCCACCCATCCGAAGCGCGCCAGACTCCTCCAGAACCAGGCTGTGAGCACACAGGCCCATCCGACCTGCCGCCGGAGCAAAGAAACGACGGAGACGCCGCGAAGAAGCCGCCGCGCCCGTAGCTCCCCGGCCAGAAAGGGGATGCGTGGCGACCGCTGGATTCGCCTTTACCTGACCTCTTCCCTGGAATACTGGCCCCCAACTCTCTTACTTTCTCGCGGTACGCATGAGGACATCGATCCCCTCTTTATTTTACACTTTTCCCATGGATAATTTTTGTGTATTATTTTGTATTATTACTTATTTTACATTAAAGAAAAGCTTCCTCTCAGGCCTGGATGCCACGCCCATCATGTCTGTCGTTGGCTCCTCCCACACAATATACATACATATACATACATACAAAAATATATATACATATATATATATACACATACAGTATAAATATATTACAAATATATATATATACATACTTTGTATATACATACATATATATATACAACTATACACATATATATATATACATATATATACATACTGTAAAGTATATAATACATACATACATATATATACACAGCATATACATACATATAAACATACATACATACACACATACATATATACATATACATATACATATACATACATACACACATACATACAATATACATATATATATATACACATATACACACACACACATGTATAATATACATACATACATATATAAGTATACACATATACATACATACATACATACATATACACACAACATACATATACATATACACATATACATACATATAAAACACATACATACACATAAGGTTACATATAAAGGTTGCTATACATATACATATATACATACACACACATACATACAAATACACACATATAATATTACATACACACACACACACATGTATATGTTAAGGCATAAGTTATGAAGCATGCCAGTTACATACACACACACACACATGCTGTGAGCACATTAGTGTTATTGTTATTACATATATATACACATGATACATACACACACATACATATATACATGTTGCCAAATACATATATACATATATATACAAAAATATATACACATATATACATACACACACACACATATAAATACATACATAATATTATTAAGCATACATACTGTACATACATACACACATATATATATATACAACTATATAATACACATATATATACACATATATATATACATACTGTATATATATACATACACACATATTATTACATAGGTTATGTTACATATACATACATACATATATAAAATATATATACAGTACACACAGCTAAGTATATACATATATTACATATACATATACATATTACATACAATACATATACATATATATAATATATATGTTATTACATACACATAAAGGCACACATGTATATATACATACATATATATACATACATATAAATATACATATATATATACATATGTTATACATATATACATATATATACATATATATATATTACATATACATATATATATACACATATATATATACATATATATATATTATTACATAATATGGATGTTATATATATAGTATATAAATATATATATATATATATGCATATACATATATACAAATACATATATATACATATACATATATGCATGCATATGTATACATACATATACAGTACATATATATACATACAAACTACACATACATAAATATATAGATATGCCTGTATATACATACATACACACATACATACACACACACACATACAGTGCAGTTACAGCACTCTGTTAAGTATACATAATAATATTACACATACATGCATACATACATACAAATGCACATACATATACAAGTTACAGACATATGGTAAATATATATAACATATACATGTACATATAAATATATATATAAATATATATGTATATATACATATATATATTACTACATATATATATACATACATATATATATTATTAAAATCATATACATATATATATATATGTACATACTGTAGTATATATAGATATATATATATATATATATACATACATGATGATATATATACATATTTGATATATATATACATACGATATACATATATATATAAACATACATATATATATATATATACACATACATAAGTATATAACATACATACACACATACATATATATAAATATATATATATAGTTAATAATATATATATATACACATACATATATTATATAATACATATATATATACATACATATATATGCACACATATATATACATATATCATAAGTATTAATATATTATTACATATACACATACTATGGCATATATACACATATATATATATACTGTACATGTATACACAGCATACATATAGCATATATATATATACACGATATATATATATATATATAAATATATATATATACATGCATAAGTACATACATACAAATACACATATATATACACATATATATATACATATATAAATACATATACATATATACATATACATATATTACATACATATATACATATACTGTATATACATATACATACATATACATACACACATAAGCATACAAATACACATAT
>NC_056718.1:7191993-7195880 GCF_018831695.1 Puntigrus tetrazona
TATATATATATATATTTCCCTTTTAAAATAGAAGTGACCACATTTATTTTTGACACAATCCATGTAAGGTCAACAAAATGCCAGCGGCATGCAGAGCTTCAATAATGACTTCATGTTGACTGTGTAGAGGGGAATTTTGGGATAATCATGAATCACTCGCAGCGGCTTCAATAAGCGTTGCCATGTCACATCCACAACATGTCAGGACACATGTCCACTCAGTAATGACTTTTAGTGAAAAGAACATGTTTAGTCATACTTGACTCCACCAAAGCATAACAGCATTTGTCATATTTCATAGGTGCAATCGAGACCATGCAACAGAGCAAAGTCAGTTACAGTGTTTTACTAGGAGGGCAAAAACAAATCCCTGGAAAATCAAAACAGAGGTTCAGATTTCAAGCCTACATTCGACCAATATTTCATATTAAATGTAAAATACAGAAAGGTTTGCATGATCTCAATTCTGCAAAACCTTTGCATTTAAACCAATAAAAATGCTAATTTGCGTGTTTAGAGGACTGGTTCACCCAAAACTAAAACTCTCAATCTATCTCAGCGTTTGCATTTTTATTTTATTTGTATTTTTTTAATGTGAACAGATTTGTTTCCAACATCTAGCATCTCTACTCCGGATGTTAACTGATGAGTTACTTGTGTATTTTTGTGATGTTTTTCTCAGTGGTTTGGACTCTCATTCTGACGGCACCCATTCACTGCAGAGGATCTATTGATAAACAAGTGATGTAATGCTAAATTTCTCCAGATCGGTTTGACGAAGAAACGAACTCGTCTATAGTATCTCGGATGAGTATACATTTTAAGCAAACCCTCTTTTTTAGGGGTGAACTACTCCTTTGCACAAACCTCTTGCTGTGACCGAAATAACTTCATTCGCTCTTTTCATTACAGATTAATTAAATGGGAAGCGGTGACAGGGACTTTTGGCGATTTCAGGGTCGACCAAATGTCATTCATCTTTGACTTTCAAGCTCTATTTGTAGTCATCCTGTTTCATTTATTTTGGACAGTGACCATTATGAGTCTTCTGGTATTTTACGGGCTTCCAGATTCACACCACCTCAAAACTGGATGTGCGCCGGTACCTGTGGAAAGGCTGTGAGAGAGCAGGAAACAGCTCTGACACACTCCCACAGGTTAACTCTCCGAAAGCCGAATTGGGTCACAAGGGGATTTCAGCGTGGTAGGTGTTTAAGAAACGGCCCTGTTTCTCACCAATTTATGCACTTCAAATACGTTTGGTGCATGTCTTTTCTGCTTTCGTCTGCGAGAGAAAAAAAAAATAGCGCTCGATGTGTAAAAAAACACTTCTTTTTTTGCACACGCTCGCCTTAAAACATGTCATTTCTTTGCATGAGCTATTCTTCTAAGAATTAAATACCAAAACCTAAAGGAAGTGAGTCGAGATAAGTTTGAGCCGTTTTCGCTGAAAAAGAACAGTCTTGTAGATGAGATAAGAGTACGTTCACAACCGTGTGGTCAGCGCCAAGTCAGGGCGGCCGAACATGCGCCTCAGAGGTTTGGGGTCAAGAACATTTCGCCTATAAATATGCATTTAAGAGATAAAAGCTTGTTTTCATTAACTGTGAGGTAGGATTATCTTTGATTAGATTATTAAAGTCTATAGGTTTCCTGGTAGAAAAGTCTAAAGGTAGAAAACAGGCACAAACTATACATGTAAACTAATCAGTTTTAAATCCTTTTATTAAACGTTACAATCAGAGTTTAAAAGGGTTCGAGTTTTTAGAGATGATAATTTTTATATAGTGGCAATATTTACACGTTTTTGCAAAGCTTTTAGAGCACTGGAAAAACACTTCAGATTAATTTGCGATGAAACGAATCTGTATTATATTTTAAATTGATATTATATTTTGAAAGCACTTTTGCATTTTAATAACTGCTTGTAATATCTATTTCAAAGACAATTAATTGATTAAATTCTGCTGCCAAATGTAGCTACAAGCATTTGTGGCAAACAAAAAATAAATAAACATATTTAAAAAATGTCCATTTGTAATGATCAAATTTCTATTTAGGGCATTTAAAGTATATTAACTTAAAGTAAAATATATATTTACACCAGTTAAATTACAATCAAATGGGCCTAGGCCTACTTTTGTTAAACAAATTAAATTGTATTATTGCACCAGTAATATTATTAAGACCATGATTTAAAATATATTTTAAAGTAATACTTTTTAATTTGTCTTTTTCACAAAATGCTCTTTTTTTAAAAAAAAAAAAAAGTAAGTGCATTCGTGGAAGTAGCCTATACTCTCTTTAAGTAGGCTACACATATTTATACGGCCTTTGATCTCATCGATATTATATAAGCTGCAAGTACAGTTAAAATAGCATTGTAAAGAGAGAAACATATTATATAAGTGCAAACTGTTTAATTGGGGTAAAATGACCGCAATAGCGCCGAGTCAGACGGTGACCCGGAAAAAAAAAAATCCACTGCTTCCGGGTCATTCGTTCTGCATGTCGCTGTTCTGTGTAGTCTGTAATACTTTTGCGATTTTACGGTTAAGAAATTTCTTGTAAACATGTCCCGGGGTTCGAGCGCGGGGTTTGACCGGCACATCACTATCTTTTCTCCGGAGGGAAGACTTTACCAAGTAGGTGAGTACGGACGACTTTATTGGACTTGAATGGGAGCTAGTAAGTGCACAGTCATGTCGCCTACAGAGCAGCTCACACTCACTCTGCCTCACACCAACAGTTAGCATGAGCTCGTACTATTATTATTCTGTCACATGAAATGCCTTTTACCTGTATGTGTCTGTTTTTTTCTTCTGTTGTTATATATAACGTCCCATTTGGTCTAGTAGCTAGCTCGTTAGCACTAGCAGTGAGTGATGGAGAATAGGTTGATTTGATGTGTAGTGCAGTAATTTTATCACACATGAACCGGTTTAAATCCGAAACTATCTTAGAAATGTGTAGTCACTGATCCACAGTGATGTGCGTTGATGTATATATTGATGAGGCGCCGACATACTGGCTAGTGAGCTTTCTAAACATTCACCATGGCAACCGCAGTTTCCGGCTAAATACCGTCATTTATAAACATTGTGCGTTAACAGCTTGCCAGTAACAGCGTATCTTTGAAATACCACGGCAGAATAGGCATGAATAATAAATTAATATTATTAAAAAATTAACAAATCAGTATTTGATTGCATTGTTTTTCTTCGTGGTTGCTGGATTGTTTTAATTGTTAAAGCATAATTGTAGAATATTATGCTTCTTTCAATCAGTCTGAGAAGCAGTTTTATTTAGTTATGTATTATTTTTTACATATTAAAATACACAATTTTATGTTATTTTTTTGTTAGTCTCCAATTTTTATTTATTTTTTTGATATTTTTATTTTCTATTCCCAAAGAAAATTCTCAGAAATACCTTTTGATTGAACCTTTTAACGTTCTAAATAACTTTTAGTAATTTTTTTTTTTACAGAATATGCATTTAAGGCCATAAACCAGGGTGGTTTGACATCCGTTGCCGTTCGGGGGAAAGACTGTGCAGTAGTCGTCACACAGAAGAAAGTCCCAGTAAGTTTGCTGTCGTGTATCCTTTCTCAACCGAAATTAGTTTGTCTGAGGAACATCTCTCAGAATTGCCTGATGTTTCACTGACTTGAGAAATAAATACTATTGTAATTGGCTATATGTTATGTATCCTCCCACAAACAAAGCAACCCGCACAAACATTATTAATACATATGCATAACTGGTTCTAAATCAACATTTTTTGGTGAAAACGTTGCTGGAAAGGGGGACTTTTATTAAAGTGCTGCTGCTGATCGAAGACGGTCTGTGTTTTCCAGGACAAGCTGCTTGACTCTTCCACCGTCA
>NC_056718.1:7195980-7196203 GCF_018831695.1 Puntigrus tetrazona
TCTCTCTCTCTCTCTCTCTCTCTCTCTCTCTCTCTCTCTCTCTCTCTCTCTCTGTGTCTCTGTGTGTGTGTGAGTGTGTGTGTGTGTGTGTGTATTTAAGCGTCTCTTTCTCTTTCTCTCTCACTCAGGACTCGCTCCTGGATGCTTCTACGATGACAAACATGTTTCGTCTGACTCCACGGATCGGATGTGTTATGACCGGACATTACGGTGTGTGTGTGTG
>NC_056718.1:7196227-7197520 GCF_018831695.1 Puntigrus tetrazona
GGCTCGTGTGGAGGCGGCCGAGTGGAAGTATAAGTTCGGGTATGACATCACCGCGGACATGCTGTGCCGGCGCATGGCGGACATCTCTCAGGTCTACACACAGAATGCTGAGATGAGGCCGCTGGGCTGCTGTGGGTCACTCTCCTCGCCTCGGCTCGGTTCTGACCCGTCTCCACGCCTCTGACCGCTGCTCTGTGTCCCTCAGGCATGATGCTGATCGCCATGGACCCCCAGACGGGCCCCGTGCTGTACAAGTGTGACCCGGCCGGGTACTTCTGCGGCTTCAGGGCCACCAGCGTCGGGGTCAAACACCACGAGGCCAACAGCTACCTGGAGAAGAAGCTGAAGAAGCAGCCGGAGCTGCCCTACGACCGGACCGTGGAGGTGAGGGACCCGCTAGCACAGGGTGTATGATTCTGATTTCATGTGACGCTGAAGACTGGAGAAAATACACCGAAATAAATGACACTTTAACACACATTCTCAGAGAAAACAGCTAGTTTACGTTCTAGAAATATATCTGTATTTTTACAGATAAATGTAGACTTGGTAAACAAGAGAAAGAACTCTGATTCTGATTCATTCCATCTTGTTCAAGCCACTATAATATTATTATTATTTAGTTATTTATATTATTTATGTAACCGGGGGCAGTGTGTTTTTATTTTTATTTTTTATTTGTCCTTCAGTTTTGAGATAATCAGTGGTAATGGAAGAACATCATGATCGGGTTTTAAACCGAGTGTTGTGTAATAATAATAATAATAATAATAGTAATAATAGTAATAATAGTAATAGTTGAGACGTTGAGGTTGTGGGTCAGTGTGTTGTTTGCTCTGTCCTCTAGATGGCCATCTCGTGTTTGTCTTCGGTTCTTTCTATGGACTTCAAATGCACTGAGCTGGAAGTGTCTGCCGTGACCAAAGAAAACCCCAAATACAGGTAAAGAGAGAGAAGAGCAATCGTGAGCATGTGTGTGAGGCGCTTCGACGTCATCTGTGTGTGTGTGTGTGTGTGTGTGTGTGTGTGTTTCAGGACTCTGTCAGAAGCAGAAATCGAGCGTCATCTGGTGGCGATCGCGGAGAGGGAGTAACTGTCAGCTTTACCGTGTTTTTACCGTTTGCTCATCAGTCTTGGTGTTTGGTGTGTGTTACTGAACCAGTCCTCCGTCTATAAACCAGCAGACAGACCAGTCATTATCAAATAAACCAACTTTTTGTAAGTCTGAACAATCTCTGAGTGATATTTACTGATCAGGTGCTAATGGTGTGTGTGTGTGTGTGTGTGTGTGTG
>NC_056718.1:7197620-7230120 GCF_018831695.1 Puntigrus tetrazona
CAGGACAGGACATCACTGTGAGAGAGAAACCGGCTTTGACACACAAACTCCATTAATACCTTTTTGCTACTTGTTTTTCGTATGTGTTTTTAGAAACTCACAGCGACGAAGAAAATGACTCGTGTCAGCGAGTTTTAGTTTCCACCGCATGCCTCGGTTTTGTGTTTTGTGCACAATTCAAAAGCTCATTTAAGCGGCTGTCGTTTAATGAAGGGTTTGATGAAAGAACTCGCGACACGACTGAACTCTTGTGCGTGTCAAAGCGATAAGACTTTGGCTGTATCCCAAAATCCCCATACCCTCATTTACTATTTCCTACATTAGTTCACTCACTATACAGTGAATTTGTACCTGAGTTTGTATTACTGTTTTATTCAGCTGCAGGCGCCATCTTCTGGCAAGATGGGGAATTTATCTCCCACGTTGCATTACTAAGCATTTGAGTATACATCGGTTGTACACTCGTTTTTGCGTTGCATTGTGGGGGATTGAATCAGTGCGCTCGAGCGTCCACTATGGTTTCTTACACACTTAAAATGGTTGCCCCCTCAAATAGTAGCCTAACAGCCTTTAATTGTCATGGATGTCGCCATCTTCGATATTACTTTGCTCACTGCCGCTATGGTTACTGGTAAGGAATACAGCCTAGACTCGCGTTCACGCCAGGCAGAATTATAAACACGACTGTAAAGCTGCTGTGTGAGCGAGACATTTCGAGACTCACACCTGTAAAGATCGTGAGTCACGTGACCATATCACACAGTGGATGTAGTATATCGAATTTCATTCATGCTACTCCTATTGCTGTATAGAATCGACTTTTTAATGGTCACGAGCAAGTTAAGATTCAGATGTAGGACCTACTCGGCATGCAATTCTTGTTAAGACGTTTTAGCATGTTTTAGCATTCATAGCTAGCGTTTTAGCACACTGTTAGCATGCTGTTAGGAGCTTGTTACAGCACGTAGTTAGCATGCCTAATAAATGTACATCTATACAGATACATGTCTCCGTTTTAAACTGGTTTTAGATGTGATTGGGTACCCAAAAGACCTCATATGCAAAAAAGACACCATAATGTAAATGGAGTAGAGGTTGACTGAATCAGTTTAGACAGAGGTAAGCACATAAATCCACTTTGCCAAGGTTGAGTAGGTCAGTGTGGCCTTTTATGAGCGAAGGCGCGCAGGCACTGGATGAGGAGTAAGAGGGTAATGCACTTGAGCAGCTGTATCCCATATCGAAAGGATTTAACATCACAAAATCATAGAGACAAACATAATCAAAAAAGACACATACTCAATTAAGTCTCAGGAGGGTATCAAAGCCAGGTTAATGGGTGATCTCTGGGTTAAATGAGTAATCGCTGCTAATGCATTCCTGCCGCTGGCCTGCACCATAAAGCTTACTGTACATAACGCATATTAATGCAGAATATCAGTAGAGGCTACAGATCTATTCCCAGTAATGAGTCTCCGTTTCTTTTCCAGCCTAAATCATCAGAAAGGCCACTGGCAAAGAGATGTGTTTGACAGCGAACAGGAAGCAGCAAATGTGAGTCTGCCGCTATGTATATGTGTGCTCCTGGGATAAACTCATTAGCGGTTTGTGTCATATCTAACACCTTCTGAATATTTGCTGTAGTTATAAAAGGAAACTTAATAAATCTCATGCTGCTCATGGTATTTGATCTATTTGCAAGAAATTCTTGTTTTTCCACTCTGCCATTGTGTTTAATCTGCTTAGGTTTATTACCTGACTTGATTTAACCGTTCTCAGAACTTTGTTTGTTGAGACAGCGATTTTCAGTGTTTTTAATGATCTGATGAAACCGAGGTCAAAAAGCGTCAGCACTAATTGAACCTTAAAAATTGCCACTGACCAATTATTATACGAGAGAACTATTGAGCATGTGTTTTTTAGCATGACAATTTTTACAATCTATTGCCAATGCAAAGTGCTTACACTGAATCTAGAACAGACATGCATTTAAAAATAATAATTCATGAATTAATGCGTATATAATTAAATAAAATTTTTGTAGTTTAGTAGGAATTATTATTTTTTAACGTTACGGTGTTCCACGTTTTCTTTTATAAAATTAATGAATTAAACAATTCATTTGCCCTCATTCAAAATGTTTAATCTAATATTAGTGTATTATTCTTTTTAGAAAATATTAATCAATCAAACAATAAAAAATTAGTTGATTAATTATAATAATCATCATCACCATTATTATGTATATGTTGTAATATATTATTGTTATTATTATTTAAAAAATAGTATCTGTTTAGTTATATACTACATAAGCAGTAATTATAATAATAATTATTATTATTGTTGTTGTTTAAAATACATTCAACCTTATATGGCTTATAATAATAATACTAATAATAACTAAAGACATCTCATTTCCTTTAAAATAGCAATATAAGTGGGCGAAGTTTAGCAAAAGTTGATTCTTTTTAAAAAGAAAAATACCGACAATCTGTAAGTTATAACATCAGTAACGAAATATGTTCAAATATGTGTTGCGAACTGCACGTCCATGAGATCTCACACTGCTGCTGCTTCACAGCGTCGGGAGAGACGGACAGTCGCCCCAACACATGAGACCCAAGCTGCCATCAGAAGGACGACTGACAGGCGGTGATTTCCTCTGACAGGTGACTGGTGGTGAGGATCTGAACATCGGGGACTTCAGCTGCAGGTTGGCTTGTCATGGCCGTTTGTTTCTATGGCATTGCATTCAGTGTCTGAGAACATTAGCCTTGAGGCTCAGGTTTAACCACACTCATCTTGAGGAGCACGACGATAATCAGCGTGATTGTGAGGTGATATCTGGCATTGCCTTGTACATCTCGTTCCAAACCGACTTTTTCTCGTGGAGCACAAAAGGAGAAATGTTGATGATTTTATAATGAAAGGCAAGATCGTGATACGAACTGGGTTCGAAACAACAGAATTTAGAACCGACGCAGCACGCAGAAATCACATAAAAGCGTGCGTTATGCTGAAAATCATACTATGGAGAGCGTGACGCGGCTGGCCAGCGTTTTGTTGAATGATAATAAATCAATATACACAACTGTTTTAGATGAAAATGAGATTCATGCGGTTCAACCCAGCATTATTGAACACATGAGTCCATCTCTATGCATTTCAACACCAAGGTGACACTCTGTAGTCACAGGGTTCAAGAATCGATATTTCAGATCAGTCGCGTGGCGGCCAGTATGTTGAGGAACTGATATTATGATTATTGTCAATTTTAAAGACCATAAAGTTGCTGCAGAATAGTTTCATTTTAAAAGTATTCCTCTCCTGGATTCCAGACTACGTACTTCACAGATGGACTGTATTTTATTGGTTTGAATTACTGTGATGTTTGGACTGCTTGGATCCTCATTCTGGCGGCACCATTCACTTTGAGCAAAGCGATGCAGTAACTTGAAGCTTCTTCAAATGTTTTCTGATAAAGAAACAATCTCACCCTGCATCCTTGCATCACCTGAGAAAGCTTCAATTTTCTGTTAATTTTACTTTTTTCAGAAGAGAAAAGAAATGTTTTGTCATGAATGTGAATAGAATGAATACAAAAACAAAAAACCTATAAAACAGAAAGTGTATTAGAAATGCAAATGACAAATAAAATTAATAAAAAATGCATATGACTTTTTTATTATATTTAAAGAAACATTTAATTTGGTTTAAAAGTTTTAAAAGTATTTATTTAAAATCTCAAGAGAGATAAAAGTAAATATTGTTGGTGATAACGTCTCCAAAACCAAACTTAATTTAAAAAACTATCACAACAATCTGAGCTGAATCATATATAAGTATCATATAGTTAAATTTTTGCCAGAAGTTTTCATAAAGTGAACTTTTATAGGTCTTAAATACATTTAGACTGTCATAAAATCAGATCGTACTCCATTCTCTTCACCGTCTCTCATTTTAGCTAAATGTCGGGCCATTACTGCCTTCACAAATCACCTAATGAAAAATGTTGAGAGTTTTGGATGAACCAAATGGAGTTGTCAAAGTGTATAATGTTTGCTTTACGACCAGTGAGGGGGCAAAAGCGAACATCTGGGAAAAGCTATATCTGGATTTTTGAGAGAAGGAAATTTGACAGCATATTGAAATGAGCTTCAGTTATTAACTCAAGTTGTTCCAAACCTGCAAAAAGATTTAGAAAAATATATGAAACACTTTTTTTTTAATACTGTGAAAGTGAGGACTGGATCTGTCAGGTTCTAACATGCTTTACATAAACAAAAAATAACAATAATAATAATAAAAAAATCATTATTTATACATCAAACAATTTTAAATGAATTTAATTTTACACTGCATAAAATAAAAAAGCTGACCAAGAACCTGCCTTTTAAAAATGCACAAAAGTAAGTGAACACCTTTAAGAGGCTATTCAATTTTGGACACAAAAACATATGATGTTCTACTTAATTTAACCTACGTCTCATTTATCCCGGCCTCTTCCAAAAAAGTTCTTACTGCCGTAACAGTAACACGGATGCGTAGCTGGCTGCAAGACCACTAACACACAGCATATCAGGCGCACGTTGCTTTTTGTTGAAGCTTTGGAATTATGAAGCTTGGTCTGCATGGCTCGTTGTAAGACACATTCTAATTATGCTGCGTTATTACAGTCTATTTGAAGAAGGACTCAATAGCAGGTGTGCAGAGTCAGTAGAACATGATCAAACAGATGACAGCAGTAGGTCTACATGCCCCACGAGATCAGGCACGCGCAGATGGTGAATTGTGACTGAACTCCATTTAAAAGCTCTGGAATTGCTGCGAGCATGTGCGGTTTTCAATGCGTTCACGGCATTGTTTCAGTCGGCGGCAGCTTCTCCCTCGCACACCTGCGACATTCAGGCAGCGTTAGAGCGGAGGAAACACACAGTCAGCGGTGCGTTTTCATCCAAACAACCTTTAAACCCAATACACAAGCAGTCAGAATACTTGAATCGAAATACTTTGCAGAACACAAAGAAAAGTATTGTTTTAACAATAATTGTTTAAAATCCGTGCGGTTAAAGTCAAAGGGTTCGAAACTACACTGTATGCCAATGACCTTCATTGATTTAAAAACACATTTTTTTATTCAAATTTAATTTACATTTTAAATCATACCGTTTGCAATTACATGAGGAAAGTAAATGATGACAAATTGTGCTTTTGTTTCATTTTGTTTTGTTTGTTTTGTTTGAAAGCAGTCTCTTATGATCAATCCCGTTCTGGCACAAAATAAAAATTGGTACATGTTTTTAATCTCAAATTCAGACTATTTTAATTCATGCATTGAACAACATAGAATGATGAATTGCTCTTTAATTTCGTCACAATATCTGCTGTAATGTTATAGTAATTCTGATGGGGTTTGTTTTGTTTGTTTGTTTGTTTTTACCATTTGGTGGTCTGCACTACAGAATGAATAACAATAATGAAAAGGTCATTGCAACTGTTGAAATTTTTCTTTGTCTATGATAAAAATGGTTATTCTGTGAACTATTGTTATAATTTGGATGTCGTTTTCTATTTTGAATATATTTTCACAATGCACTATGTAATTGTTGACAAAGTTGTCATTTCAAGTGCCAATTCTAGCCATTAACAGAGCCATTAACCATGCCTTTTAAACAATTAAGCTCCTGCTTTACTGCCCAGTAATAGTTAGAAAGGATGTTATTAAATGTATATATTGACTGAGATTAGTAATGTAGAATATGATTGCAGGACAGTGTTTTATAAAGCATTAATAAACGACCCAAATGTTACTAATAGAGCATGCTAATAAGCAGCTAGTTAATATTTACAATCGTTCGCTTCACACAAGTGTTAATGAATTTTTTCTTTATTATCTTAAACGATCCTTCAAATCTTTCTGATAATGTTCTGATCAAGAACTAACCTAATCGACTAATGTATATAGTGCCAGAATTTTTGTTATAAATACACAAATTCACAAGGACATAAAAATGAAGAAGCTGAAATATGTATTTTTTGCTTTGATGCGTCTAATGATTTTCTTAATTATTAGATGGGTAACTATTAATATTATAGTATTAGTTAGTAATAATACAACATATGGGGCGATGCATTTGAGCATTTTTATTGGCTAACAGACAATGCTTAGATTCAAATCATCAAATAATGTGCCCACAGGCAACTTACGTCCGTGAGATAAAGTGTTTCTTCAGACAATTATTATTGGGCTGTAATAAAGTGAATTTGGAGTCTGACGGTCTTTCTCAAACTAGAGGAACTGTGGCCGGTAGCACTGCATGAGCTGTGTGGGAGGGACAACGAGAAGCAAGAAAGGCCGGAGCGGCAGCAACATTGTTTGATATAATGCAATAATGTGGGCACTGTTCACTCCGGCTCCGTGTCAGTCCAGAATGAAGAGATCGCTCATCAAATCAGCAGCTCCCACACTCACCGCTCCGGCTCTGGAAGGAGGAGGAGGAAAGCAGCTCTGTCGGTGGCGACCAGTGGGATACTTCATAGTGACTACTTGATTACGTTCTGCTGCATCCTGCCACCCTAAAATTATCACAGGAGGAAAATAAGCATACTGCGCATCTCTAACCTGCTAAGCTTTAAGTCCCTGGCGTACCGCGTTTGGTTTGAGGCTTCTTTGAAGCAGATAGAGTCTGCTGTGGTTGAGCTGGAGCTACTCGAGAGTCATTTTGATCATATTGTCATAAGCCTGAAGGAAGGCGCTAATTCCCTTATAAAATATTAAAGGATAGGCAAATTTTTAGAGCCAGCCTTTTGACGTACTAAGTATGTGTAAAAGAAACGACTAGAGCTGATTATTTTCCAGCAAAATGTTGCGTTTAGCGTCACAGGCGTTTTGTTAAAGAACGCCGCTGCTATTTGAAAACTCCCCCAGAGTTAAAAAAGTTGAAGCTTTACCGTTTTGAATCCGTTCAGCCCCTTTTAAGCGTAGCTTAGCATAGATCATTGAATCTGATTAGACCAGTAGTATCGCATTCAAAAATGACAGAAGAGCCGATGTTTTCCTTTTTAAAAATTTGACTCTTTTTTTGTCAGTAACGGTAAAAAATAACATCATTAGTAACTCCATTATTCCATCACTGAGTGGTTTGTACACAAAAATGGGTAATACTTTATTTTGATAGTCCACTTTAGACATACTCCTTACAGTAGTAACTTGCAACTACATATCAACTGGCAAGTATTAGTAGACTGTCTGCTTAATATCTACTAATATTTCATTTTGATGGGTCCACAACATACTACATACAGACTATAAAAAACTTATTGCGAAAATATTGTGTTATTCCTTAACGCCAATAATAATAATAAGTTACTTATTATGAAAATAATGTGTTTGCATTACTTTTAAATCCTGAGCAGAGGCTTGATTGTTTGTTTTAATATAAGAAGTTGTATTTATAGCAAATGTAAAAGACTTTTCACACCAAAAAGTTTATTGAATAAACCTCAGACTGAAGGAAAAATAAATGAATATCTGTACAGTAGAATACAAGTCCGTCTCTGGACTGTGGTGTGTGTTGTTTTTGTCTCGTGCCATGTGCTCTCTGTACCTACCTTCCTTACGTGTTAATTGTGTAATTATCTTCACCTGCTCCCTGTTAATTTAGTCAATTTCCTTGTATGTTTAGTCCTGTGTGTTTTGATATGTCATGTTTTGTCCGATCGTCAGAGGCTACATACGTGGTTTATGTTCTGCCTGCCTGCCTGTATTTATTATTATTTGCCCTGTTATTGGATTAAATCTGTTTAAGTTTATGTTACTTGCCTTGTGCTCCTTCCCGCAGCGAAACCACGACCGTGACAAATACAGAAGAATTGTTAGTTTATCTAAAGTAAATTTGTAGCTTATTAGTACGGTTAATCTGGATCATCAAAAGGTCAGCAGCGAAGACATTGAAAAAATATAACGGCGTTAAATAAATTTGTGTTAGCATATTTGCATATTACCGGCATTTTACTGTTTTGATGAATGCAATTTTTATTACATTTTTTGCAAGTGAGATCAATTAATGCGAAATTACTTAGAGGTATGGAGTGTCTAAAGTGTATTTTCAAAATAAAAGCGTAACGCAAAAATAATTTTTCGAAAAGAAAAAACATTAAGATTGAATCCTAAAAGGTCAGTAGGGCCTAAACGGATAGCTCAAAAAACATCTGAATGAAATCCATGGAAAAAATATAACTACTGTCAGTAAATGAAAACTTTTTCAAATGAAATGTGCAAAATTACAAAAAGGCTGTTAAAAAAAGTAAAATCCTAATGTTAAAAATGTTCCTCTTCTTTTATTAAAAAGATAGAATTAAATCCATATCTAAAGCTGAACATTTCAATTTAAGAAAAACCCATGTCAGAGTATAATTAGACTTCATAATGAAAATGAAATGTAATGTGGTGAAGCTTTGGGAGAGTAATGAGTAATTCCCGCATGAAAGAGCTAAAACAATCCCAAAATAATTTCCACGAGACAGCAGGAGAGGATTTTCTGGTACCAGGAGGCTTGTGTGTAATTTCTGCATCACAGAGCTGCTGAGAGGCAGAACAAAACTGAAGCACTTTCATGTGTAATGAATCTGAAAGAGAAGAGATGAAAGCCCAGATCTTTTTATCTTTGGTGATATCAAGGTATAAAAGAGGAGTCTGGGACCTGGCACGACCCCATCCGCGTTTCACAGAGTTTCTCAATTCCACTTTCGCATTTTACAAGAATAGGGAACTGAGCTGAACGCGGGGTTCGACATCAGACAGCTGCTTCGCCGGCTTTGAAGAACCTGTGGATGTTTACAGATTTATTCTTCTTACGTATCGTTTTATCTCCGTCCTCTCAGACATCAGCTGTCTGCGATAAGGGCAGAAATAACTTTTAACTTTTTTACTCAATCTCACATTTGTTTTATTCCTTCATGCACGATTAGTATATTTGTTGGCGCCGCAGAAGAAGCGTCAACCATTAAGTTCCATTACGTAAACTCAATGATAAATTCAATGCTTAAAATTTTGAATTGGTTTCATTACAGGCGTGCAACTTAGTTCCCAGCCCCAGACAAAACAGCTTTCTTTATTTTAACCAGCTCTTTGTTGTTACGATAATATTAGCATGTATTAATACGCTTGAGCGAGATCACGTAACTTTAGAACTTGGAGGCCTCCTTCATTTATTTACTCGCTTTTTAAAAACGACTGCGTTTCAATGATTCAGAGTCGACTCTTTCTTTTGAGAGACGGTAACGTTATACAGTATACTTTCAGATTCAAAACTTTCATTCACTGCATTAAAGGTCATTTTCAAAAAGTCCATTATAGTTATGCAGTCATTTTAAGGAGCTTTAGAACTGGAAACTTTCTACCCCTATATAGTACTTATAGCTGTACACTTTCATCAAAATAGTTCTGAAGTACAGTAGTGAAGTGCTGTTATACAAAAAAAAAACACAAAAGCCTTTAGCAAAATTCAAACTAAAGTTATGCCACGATTTGAATAAATGTTCGACAGTTTTGAGTGTGATGTAAAAGCTAGGAAAGATTAACGACACCGCCGTTAATGCTACATCTGCATTGATAAAAGCGAATCTGAAGATCCTTCAAAGACAGAAACGGATGAGGCTGAGAGGTTGTGGATATAAAAAGTCAGTCATTTATTATTAAAGAGCCGTTCTGCGGTGGCACAGAACCTCATAAAAAGCCGGTAAGTGTGATCCAAAATACATCTTCACAAATCATCTATCTTTTAGCATCAAAATTTCATGGGTGAATTTCGCAATTCTATACATATAATAAATCTTAGCGTTTTTTCTCATTGTTATTCAGCGGCGCTTGCACTCGAGCGTTTGACATTTATTACGGCGAGATGGAGAGGGAAGGGGTGAAGGCCCGCGGATGACAGGGAACAGATGGTTTAGCGCACAGGAGTCTCTGCCCGAGGACACCAGCTCTTAATGACAGATGTACATCCAGACAGTCGACGTAAATCTCAAAGAGAAGACGCGGGAATACGAGAGCGCCGTGCTTTCTGCCTCTTGCTGCATCTGTAAATACGGTATAAGAGATTTATATGCAGAGCCGTGGGATCTGAAAAAGTGTGGGGACACGTTATAAAACTTATGAGCCGGCTCATGAATATTAATTAGATGATGTGACGCACCCCATAGCTGCATTTAAGCGATTCGCTGACATCAGAATAAATGGTTTCATTGAGATTAATTGGAATCGCGCGATGAAAAAATGTGTTTTGCAAATGAACTCTTCGTATGTAGAAAAATAGATGCCTGAGTTAGAATATTCTGTAAGTTCATATATGTTTAGAGACAGGGCACTAGGCTTTACAGCCTTTTCTTAGAACTTATATTCTGTCATCTTCACTGGATGTTAATACAAGTTGGTGAATACAAATATAAATAAAAATGTATGGAATACTATGTGAGAAATACTTTCTATAAAATATACCTCCCATCAGGCCAGTCGAGATGCATTATTTGCATCTTCATTAGAAAAGATATGTATAAATTTAGCATTAAATCGCTTCGCTCGCCAATGGATCGTCTACAGCAGTGAATGGGTGCCGTCGAATGAGAGTCCAAACAGCTGATGAATACATCACAATAATAATCCAGACCATCAATTACTGCATAGTCTAAAGAAAATTCTGGCGGCACCCATTTTAATATAATTGAAATGTTAATTTCCACCCTCGAGCTATTTTATATGACTGTAGTCCAATTTTTGAAATACATATTATTTATTATATGGATCATTATGTATGATTATATCGATTTTTTTTTAAGTATTTTTGTAAATTATTTATTATGAAAACGATTATTGTAAAAAAAAAAACCTTCCAGAGCTGATCAAGCACAGAGCAGTCACATATATGTGAACTAGAAATCGTTTGTGCTGTCATCGTTTGCTATTTTTGTTATAAAAACATTTGAAAAAATGCTCGAAGTGCTTTAACTGAACGTTCTCCGTGTAATTAATTGGGTGGCACACATGAAACTAATACTGGAGCTTTGTTAAGGATACAGAGATGGGAAATCTGAATTGTCCTTCTTTTAAATTTTAACAAATGTTTTAATCCAATTTCTTTTCTGTCTGGAAGCCTAACAATGACAGCAGAGCAGCTTTTGGTGTGAATGTGGATTAATGTCCACGCTAAATAAATCTTAAGAGCTTAATGACACAGTTATGCAGATTGTGGAGTGCTGAGACAGTCTGTAAGAATGTTAAGTGGAATAATCCCGCCATGTGGCAGCCTCGGAGAAGTTGAGCTCCAGCCGCTTCCTGCGTGTGAGAATCTTAGGCTGAATGATAGACGTCACGTACTAAAACAATCCAGCTATGAAGTTGCGATCTCGCGTTTCGGTGCGTTTCTCAAACAAAGCTAGCGCTTGACTGTCACACGAAGGAAAGTTGGATAAATGTTTTTTTTTGGAGCTCGACAGACAGTGGTCTTCATCATAATATAGCTTTTTGTTGATATATAAAAAAAACATATTTATAATGACTTTTATATTTTTGGTGGACTGTCCCTTTAAGAGGCGACCAAACAGCTGTAACCTGTTACCACCATTAACTTCCCACCTAATAAAAGACACACTTTAATATTAAGATAAAATATCGAGCCGTCCTCAACTGCGATTGCAGATGGAACAGTGACTGCTGTCACGTTCACATGTTCTCAATATCGCTTCTCTCTCTGCGCTATCTCTCTCTCTTATTTATGAGGCATGATCTTAGATGAATCAGCTTATGTGGAGATGAAGCCTGACTGCGAGTTACACTCCTGGTTAAATCATTAGGCTTGAATGTGTCAGTCACTGTCTATGAACTCTGCAGGGCCTGGTAACCTGAGGTTACTTCATACACAAACTCTCCCGAGACCTTTAATACACCCCCAGCCTCAGGAAGACACATACACCACAGGGAGGGTATCAGGGGAGAGGGGAGACATGTACATAAAACTCAGTGGGAAACAGGCTGTAAAACCACCACTTTAATCTCAAGTCAACGTTAGATGCACAAGGCCTGCGGGTGATAATGTGTTATCGACCAAATGCGATCTGCCCTTCAACCCGACCACGAGTAACTGGGTGTAAAGAGAGAAGAGCAAAAATCAATAGAGCTCATTTCAAAACCCTTTATCATGATAAACTGTTAAAGAAGAAAAGATATGGATGCATTTGAATATTTATAATAGATTTGTGCTACATATAGAAATTTAAATGAACGTATTTGAAATTGTGTTATGTTTCCAAAAATGACAAATGGTAATAAAAATGGTGTTCATGCATGAGATAAAAATAATAAAACATTTAATCAACAGCTGACCAGAATTATGTAGAGCATATTAGTGTTAAAATTCTAAACAAATATGTCTGGGGGTTTTGTAATGTATATCATTTTCCTAGTCATGCCTGTAAAAATGTTTTAAGCAACATATAAATGTTTAGATCCATGTCAAAAACATGGGTGGTATATGAACTGGACAGCAACTTGTTATTTGAAAAGTAGGAAAGTCTACTAAAAGAGGTAGAGCTTCTTCGCATTTGGCTCTCAAACAAGTGCACATCAGGCACATCATTTTGCTGAGAATTCACGTAATGTGTCTCATCACGTTTTACTTCAACTATATATGATCAAATGCAAATTGAATTATGCAATTTAGACTGGATCCAACCCTTTATGAAGACCTGAGATGACGAACACATGAGAAGAGATGATGTTTTGCTGATGTTTTGCTGAAGTTAAATCACAAAGTTTAATTGCAACGTATAATCATTTTAGTTAATATTGTTCACCATCTGTTTGATTGTGTGTGTGTGTGTGTGTGTGTGTGTGTATGTATATGTATATGTATATGTGTGTGTGTATATATATATATATATATATATATATATATATATATATATATATATATATATATATATATATATACATAAATATAAAACAAGCCAAGCATACATATATCCATATAATTTATTTTTTATTTTTATTTTTTAATAAAATTCTGTTCCGATTCCCTAGTCATGGCTAGTTAAACCAATGAACAAAATTTAAAAAAAAAAATCCTATATTTTGTTTTAATAAAAAAATGTTGTTGATGGTTAGTTTTGATGGTTTGTTGACTTTCTCAGTTTTCGATGTCATTTTGGACCCTTTATAAATATAATTTTCCATACAGTTCAGCTTTTCCAGTACCAGAGTAGTGTGTCTGACATCATTAAGGCTGATTATACACTGGGCAACTTTTTGAGTAATTTTGGTTGGGCACTTGGGTAGCTTGAGAGAATGGGTAACAAATCTGGATAATTTAGATCTTAGACTTGGACCCTGTGTCTCACCTGGTTGACCATTTACGGCAACATTGCTGAAAAAGTTGCCCAGAGTATCATCAGCCTAACTCTACAAAATGACCTTTTCTAAGTAGAATTTGCTGTAACTAAGAAACATTTGGTATAATGACTCTCATTACACCAAAAATCTTCAGTTACTAAACTTAAACCCTTCATTTTACGGGTAATACAACGGCATCCAAAAAGTAATAACATTTCTGATGGTTCAGTACATCTCTAATGAAACACAAAGAGACACAGACTTCATTCACTGCGTGCTGATTCTCATTCTCTGCAATGCATACCCGATGCTTTAAGTCACTTCTTGAAACAAACTTCTACGCGATGCATTACGGTACCATCTTGTTTGTATTAAATTACTGATCTAAAAACCTGATTTCAACTTAATATTGCACATCAAAAGGATTTCAGAAAATTAAAACCAGGTCATTTTCAGGGCCCATCTGTCAGTCTGGTCACTGGTAAAGAGTTCAGAACGGGAAAGGATTCGTTTAGAGAATCATTTCCCTTCTGAAATGTCACATCACGCTAAAGTGGTTGCGTTTAAGCTGCTTTTGGAAATTTCCCAAGGTATGTTCAGTGTCAGAGAATAACTGACCCATCTCTGACTCATCTAGTTCCCATTAATACATAATTCCAGATCTGGAAAACCTAGACAAACGGAGAGCTGAGGTTTATGAGGAGTGTATACTGTACGTGGGAGGACAGGCGCTCTTCTTGTTTTAGCAAATGCTCCTCATGGATCAGCTTTGACCCTCTGCTTTGGTCACAGATGTTCTTTCTCTGCGATTCTTGCGGACTGAGAGCCCTGGAGACTTTAATACAATCACAGCACTATTTTAATCTGCTGCTTTGCAGATGGTTGATTAGGAACCTAGTATGTGTCATTCTGCTTTTTTCCACCCGGACGGTTTTTATCTGTGATCTTAATAACCAAGATTCCTTTATTTTCTCTCCCTTATTCTCCGGCTTCCTCCCAGACAGTGTCCTACTTCTTTCTGGAGGATGCTCAAAAAAAAGCTGGCTCTACATCTCCAATCTATTAGAAAAGAGAAGAGACGGCAATTACTTTTCCTCTCTTCCAAGATAAAAAATTAAGTGAATTATCTTCAGTGGTTTTTCAAACAAAACTTCATTCTGTCAAGCTGTTTCAAGTCGCCAAAACTGCTTGAAGGCCTGCTTGAGGGTTAACATCACATCCAGCTGCTCCTCCTGAGGAAGTCCTGACAAAGAAGCTTATTAAAACCTTGTATTTACATTCGGACACTTTCTTGGTGTCATCGTTTAGTGAAGAGTGATTTTGATATATGTGAGTAGGCTTTGAATGTACAATATTCAACTAGAATTTCATGTCTAGTTGAAAACGTTCTAGTGTTCGAGTTGGCCAACAGAAAACTGCTTAGTCGTGGCTTCACTATTCATGGTCACACATTATTTTAAGGTCCAATTCTCAATATTAAACAAACCATTAAATACAACATGAGCCTCAATAAACTCCTCACTTGCTGCTTTTTATTAGTTAGTATAGTAGTTCAAAACAATGTAAAATCACAACAGTGACACTTTAGTCCACTTTACTAACTTTAGGTAACTTTACAATATGCTAACTAATTTTCATTAGATTATCAGTAGACTTTTAGGTTAGGCCAGGGTTAGTAGGATAAGTTGCCATGTACTTAAAGTTACTTATAGTCAGTTGATTGTCTGTTGTTGGAATATTAATACAGAAATATTTAGACAGACAGTCTACTGATACTCTAATAACTAGCTGACATTTGCAAATGTACTTCTAGGGATTAGAACGTCTCAAGAAATGAAGGTTCATCTAACACATTCATCAAACATGGTTTCATTCTGAACTGTTATATTTAAAAAATATGTCTAGTTTTTATTCTAGTTTTTTTATTTGTCTGTAAAAATATAAATATTTGGTCATCTTCAAAGCCGTTCATTAAATATTTGTTATATATATGTATATGAATATCTATAGTAACACAAGTCCCCTTTAATTCTGACAGGGTTGATTCGTTAAACCTCTTTTCTTAAGTAAAAAATAAACAAAAAAATGTGTTTCTTTAACACAGTCCTAAAGTCATTCAGAGCTGCTTGGCAGGGGCATTACAAAGAGGCATTAATTTGTTATGATTACGACCATTAAACGTGAAAAGCTAAAAATTACTATCATGAAAAAAAGCCCTTCCGACAATGTGAGGACAAATCACCTCGGAAGTTCTCAGTGACACAAGTTTGAGCGCCTCGAATGCCAATGTTAACTTTTGATGACGTTCGTTTTCATACCGGCTGCCATTTTGTTTCACTTGGTGTCGTTTAAAACGACGCATCTTTTTTTAAAAGGGCTGAAAGGGCATTTTTCTTATGAATATTTAAGAGTTGATTTGCATAATCTCCAGAATACCAAGACGTGCCCATGACTAAAAATGCTGTGATTTAAATATAATTTATGAATCAGATGATTTATTGTGCATTTTTTATTGCATCTGATTGGTTAGACAACAAACAGCCATAAATCAAATAATGAGTTATTTTTCCCTATTGCTCACTCTTGCCGGGTTTAAATGGATGGTTTATGCATATGTAACATTCAAAACAAACATCACAGCAGATTTATTCTCCAGTGTCTCAGTACAATAAAACAGACAGTCATAATCCTTCAGAAGTCAAGGCGGCGTATCTGACTGATTCAGACTGATTCTGCTCAGCTCATTGTTTTAATATATCGCTGATGTATATTTTTGGTCCGCCAAAGAGTGTCCTGTGCACGCTTTGTATATCTGTCTTTACGACCGCAAATTACCGTCCCGTAACATTTTATGATCCAATAAATATGGGTTATTGGGAGATGAAAGAAGCAGTGTTCCATAAAACAGCTTTACTGTAAGGATGTGCAGATGCCGTTGAAACCTCTAATAAAATCAGCTCTGGACACACTGAACACTCTCCACCTGCTCGTGATTAAGAGAGACTCTGGAGGCACCATCTGCTCTCTGGCTTTCTGACCAGAGCGAGGAGGAAGTGAATGGAAGGATAACAACTGGTGAAGACCTCAAGGGAGCTGTGAAATCCAGTCAGTCTAGTCTGTCTCCCAGTCACTTTAGGGCATTTACACATCCCCGCGCTACCTTGAATCCTTGTCAAGCGGAATATACTGTCAAGCTAGTATTGGGTTTTTGAGCAAAACTGCAGGTTAATGCACTTCTGCCTGACACCTGGAACTTGAGACTGCGGTATCATCTCATAATTCTGGAAAAGTGGAAATATCAATGTGTCCTGGTGTCCCTCAACGCGTTGCTTTTGATAAACATGGTGCCACAAAATTTCTTTCAATCCCAATCTTGAGACCTCAAACAAAGAGCGCACTAGTGCGTATATAAAACATACAGCTGACGCTTGAATGGCTCTCAAGAATGATGGTAGTGCAGGGTCAGAGTGGGAAGACGTTTCTATGTGCAGCAGTTTGCACGCAACAGCAGAAGGCCACTAGAGGTATTTCACATGCTTCTGATGATCATTCATATCTAGCCGATAAATACACTACTTTAGAGACAAGACAGAGAGATGTAGCTGTTATGAAAACTGCACAGCAGCAACGGTTGCTCCCTCCACTATGTTTAAAGTTTATGACCCACGCAACTCTGAAATTTCGGTACCAAAATTATTGCAGAATTTCCCAGTAGTAAATACGACATTAACGGCCTATCGTAAACTCATATTTATGATAATTCTGAACCGGAAGCCTCACCCATAGGCTTACTTCCACAGCCAAAAAGGCGGCTAGATATCATCTCCAAGGAGGTGGGTAAAGATCTGAACTTTGAGTCATAGCATAACGTGATGGTAGTCATTTCAAACAAAGCCTCTGTTCTGTCTTGTTATTCTGTGATAAATGTCACGACAAAGAATGTTAACGCGCTTTCTGTTCATATAATGTAGTTTTACACCTTAACGTGTTTAACAGCAGCCAGCATAACAAACAAACAAGAAAGGTTCATTCTTAAAAGCACTAGAATGACATTTCCGCCATAACATTATATTTCATAAGACAGCTAACTGAGCTGGATGGTTGAAGGAACATTAGAAGCAATTACAAATAAACAGATGTGTGCAAAGGATGCTTTTTCAAGAGAAAATAAAGGTGGTTTTAAATAGTTTCTTCTTTCTTATCTCAGTTTAATATGCAAAGACAAATATTGTAGGTAAGCCGTTGGTGGTTGGCTGTGCTGCTGTCAAAACATTAAGACAGGCGTTTTTCCTTAAGTGTGCTGGTGTTCTAAAGGAAAGAAACTTGGACCGATCTCCTTAATGACTATAGGTTTTGAATTTTTCGTTTTCATTCAGAGTGATAGAAAAAGCTGCATTGCAACAGCTTAATCAATTTTTGGATTTAAATGGTATTCAGGAGAATAGTTTCAGACAAGGTCATAATACTGAAAGAACATGTTAGTACATCTTAAACAATCTGGTAGTGCCTCTTTTAATCATTTATGTTTTATAAATCTTGAACAATCTACCAAGTGAGAGAGTCCACTAGTATTAAGACTTATCTTTTTAAAGTAACTTATGAGTATAATAGCATGTGAAGTGTGTGTCATTTTGCATTGTTTTCTATTTTTCTATGTTTACCTGTTGAATAATTTTGTGCTCTGATTATATTTAAAGAGTATTTTGCTTGAGAAGCAGTTTGGGTTGCGTTTTATGTCCATGAAAAGTCCTACATAAATAAATTGCGTTATTACGTTAGCTTTTTTCTTTTTAGATTGTCAGTTTTGTACTACTTTTACTACTATTTTTGGTAGTTTCCAATCTAACCTTTTATTTAGAAAATGTCAAATCTTCACTGTACTTCAAGTCCATGATCTGATTTACGAAGAAATCAAACATCTGACCACTTTTAGTGTCTCATTCACGTGAAGGTTGCCGAAGAATAGCAGATTTTCACTTTGACAACCTTGACTTGATAAAAGGTTTCGCTGTGGTCTGAGGTGAATAAGGGAAGAATAGAGGCTGTAAACCGCGGCGGGTTTTGTAATAAGCTTCGCTGCGCCATCAGGAACAAAGATCCAAAACAGGTAAATGTCACCATGGAGATAAAAGACAGATATCCAGAATAACTCAAAAGAAGAGTTAGCATGAACACGGACCGAAGATGGGTGACAAAGTATGTTTCTTCACATTGTTCTCTCTCAGTAAGAGTGCAAAAGTCAACACGTGCCTAAAAGACATGAACTTTCTTCAAAATAACTTCTGTTGTGTTGCGCAGAGGAAAGAAATGAATGCAGGTTTGGAACGACGCGACTGTTATTAAATGATGACGAGAGTTTTATTGTTGGGTGAGCTTTAAAAAAAATACTTTCAAATAACATTATACTTCTGCTAAAAATAAAGTCGGTAGGTTTTTGTAACCTCCCAAATAATATTCCAATCACAGTTACATTTTTAAAACCTAAATATTTAACCTGAAAACATAAATGTGACCTCAATCGATCGTGGTCAGTATCAAATCAAAATGTGATTGTTACCATTTGTCATTTACACGTCCGAAGCTGAGCTGTGATCTAAAAACGTTTATTTGATGCCCTTTGAAGCCCCCGCTGAGAGAATCAAAAATGAAACTGATTAAAAAGCGCTTGTAAACTCGCATGTCTGCCAGTTTGATGGGGTAAAATGAGGAAATTGTCTTTTTAAAAGATCCCCGCAGTGCAGAAAAAGGCATTTCCAAACAATTTCAGTCGCGCTGAGGCCTGAGAGTTGAAACGAGTGTAAACCAGCTAGAAAATCAGGTCATGAGAGCGTAATGATCGGAGCGGCGCAGGTATGGCTGAGCGCAGACAGACCTTTAAATAGTCATCAGTATGCCGCTCTTGTTCTTTAGACGTTTTGGAACTTCTTTTTCATTCTTTGGGAGCAGAATAAAGCAGCGGGAGGTCTCGTTGACGTCTTCGGCAAACTTACCTTAATAGGCCCTCTGGCTCTAATTTTACTCTCACAGGAGGAATAAAAGCATTTTGCATTTGCACTTCATTCTTATTTTCGGCAGCCGAAGGCCAAGGAAGACAGGAGCCCGTAAATCAGAGTCTCAATGCTGAGATCACAGTCTACACGAACGTCTTTTTTATGATTTTTACCCAAAATTCGAATCTCACGTCGCCCTTTCCACCGGCGCAGAACCAGCACCAGTCACTCCGCTTATTTTGGCTGGACCTTTTTTTTCCAAGCGTGTAATTTTAGGCCCGTGTGGTAATACTGATACATTCAAATCTATCGGCATAAAGACGGAGGAGCTTCTAGCGGCGATGCCCTTTATTTAGTCCACTTGAACGTCTTCAATCGCTGTAAAGAAAGGCGGGTTATGTTTTTCCAACCCAGTGTTTCCATTTCCAAGAACGTTCCAGTCCCCACAGGCTTTTACTGGCATGAATATTCATGAGCTTACGGCATTCGTACTGATGTTGCTTGTTTTGAGCAAATGTTAAAAGCAAGCTGGTTTCATCTAGAACAAGACAGTTTGTGTCATTCAATCTGGTATAAAACGAGCGTGCAGTTAATAATCGTGAAGTAGTTTTCCTGTAATGTACCTCCTGTAACTGAGGATAGTTTCCATGTTGTCAGTTTAAAAACTCCGTCATGGGTTTGCCAGGAGGGGACTGTTTATGGTTTTGCAGTGACATCTTGTGGTAAACATTATGAATTTTTGTGGTTATTATAGTTAGTTTGATTAAAAGGAGGGAAGAAGAGCCTAAAATACTGAAATATTTACACTGAATAAGGCCTGATAATATTATAGCAAATGTTACTTTTGCCCCATATTGGCCCAAGGGTTCATGAAAAAAAATGTGCTTATTGTCCCTCAATAACATGTCTTAAGCAATAAAATGTCTTAAAAAATTATTATACTGCATAGTTTTTTCATCCTTAATTTTAGAGAATTTTGGGGTCTGTAAGACCGTTTTAGGACAAATACAGTAAAAATACGAAGTATTTTTTTTTACATTTATGAAGTATCATTGCAATTTAAAATAAATGTTTTTAATGTAATGTAACATCCGTGGAAACGGTGATAGATGTTTTCAGGGTTCTTTAAAGCAACTACGACACATGAGCTATTACTGTCACTATTGATCGATGCATCCTCGGTGAAGAAAAGCATAAAGTAAAAGAAAACTCTACATCTGTGCTAAACTGTAAAAGTTTGAAGTTAAAGCAAAAACATAATTACCCACAACATTTACTAACATGATCTGGTCGAATCAGTCGTCGGGTATTTTAATAACGTTTAACGTATTTTACTGCAGTTACCTGAATCAAAAAAATCAAAATGTTCTTTTAATTCGGTATTCTTTTTGCGAGCGTTTTTGATATGTCAGCCTTGGTGAGAAACTGGGAATTTTAGATGAGATCTGAGTATAGCTAAGCAAGGCTTTTGAAACCATTAAGCCAATTTTCTTGTCGTCTGGATTTCTGGGACCGGAACAGCAATAGGCTCCGTCTACAAATGCACATAATTCTTTCAGATGTGTCAAAACAACATAAAAGCACGTATTTTTGCTTTTGGCGCATATACGTTTCACCACACTTCTTAAACCACAGTGTGAGGATGTAATAAATATGATTTTGTTTACTGAATATTCATGAGCCCCTGACGATATTTTTATCTTTTCATAGAAGCCTGTGTATAAAAACACATGAAACCGAAGTGACTTACTTTCCCTGAGTTCAAGTGAGGTTCCCATGACAACTGTTGTTCCTGCTGATTGCATTACTCGTCTACTTTAAGTACACTAGACTAGAGTCAATATCTTGAATGGACACGGACATAGAATTGCTCGTTGAAGGAACACTTCACTTTTTTTGGAAATAGGCTAATTCTCCAACTCATTGAATCCATTTAGACCGGTAGCATCACGTTAAACAAATATCCTTGATTTTTATGCCGGAATGGGAGCATAGTTCCTAATCATATCAGCCTATACAATACAATACAAATACAGAAAAACAAGTTTTAAATAGGAAAAATATTAAAACTCTTTGGTCATTTTTGAACGCAATGCTACTGGTCTAATTGGGTTCAATGATCTATGCTAAGCTACTGTCACGAATGAACGGTCTGAGGCGTGCGGATCCATGTGCAGGCTTTTATTAAACGAAGGCATGGTCATAACAGGCAGGCGTCGAACAGGGCTAACAGATATATAGGAGGTGAGGCAATAACAAAATCCAGAGACAGGCAGAGGTCAGGTCAGGCGGCAAACAATCAGAGAATCAGAATACAGACAGGGTCAAAACCAGAGACAATAATCCACGAACGATATAACTACAATACAACAGGCGAAACAATGCAACCTGCAGTTGAGTGGCTTGCTGCAGTATTTATAGTCCTCTGACAGGAAGTAGCAGCAGAGGGAGTGATCGCAGATCACCCAGAGGTCAGGCTCCCTCTGCTGGCTTGGTGACATAGCCCCCTCCTAGGAGGCGACTCCTGGCGCTCCACAACACAAAACATAACTGTGAGCTTGGGAGGGGGTCCGGGAGGAGTCAGCACACTGAGACCAGGGAGGAAGAGAGCGGTGGGAGGAGCCAGGGTGAAGACGGGAGGAGTCTGGGGCGGGAGGCGATCCAGAGCCCAGCCATGATGGTCAGTGGTGGAGCCGACGGAGGAGGAGCCATGGAGAGGTAACGGTCATCAACCCCATGGAGCCGACCGGCGGCGGCGGAGCAGGTGGTCGGGGAGACTGAGGCGGAGGCGGAGGCGGAGAGCCGAAGAGCCAGGGCGACACAAGCGGCGCTGGAGGTCCTAGGCGATACCGCAGACCCGGCGACTGATGCGGAGGCGGGGGGCGAGAAGGGCGCGGCGGAGCCAGGCGACAGAGGACTGAGGTGGAGCCGGGGAAGGGAGGAGCCTGACAGAGCCGGAGGGATGGAGGGCGAGGCGAAGCTGGAGGAGTGGAATCCTGAGGCGACGGATGGTCGACGACCGACCAAGGCGTAGCCGGAGAGCGATGGAGCCTGGTGAAGCTGGTGGAATGGCGGAGCACGGTAGAGAGGAGGGAGCTAGGAGCCTAAGGAAGCCGGCGGGTCTGGCCGAGGTGGAGTCTGGGACTCGGAGGCGGGACGGTGAAGCGAGGATCCTTCACCACGGCGGCGATGGAGACTGGCAGACCCGTGGCGAGCTCCAGGTGGAGGGAGGAGGATGAGTGCAGGGGCTGCTGGGATCCATTGACGACGTGTAGCAAGGGTGGGAGGGTGGGATAACTTGAGGCTTTGCACGAGGCGCGGGCACTGGAGGCTTTGCACGAGGCGCGGGCACTGGAGGCTTTGCACGAGGCGCGGGCACTGGAGGCTTTGCACGAGGCGCGGGCACTGGAGGCTTTGCACGAGCAGCGCGGGCACTGGAGGCTTTGCACGCAGGCGCGGGCACTGGAGGCTTGGCACGAGCGCAGGCACTGGAGGCTTGGCACGGCGCGCGGGCACTGGAGGCTTGGCACGCAGCGCGGGCACTGGAGGCTTGGCACGAGGCGCGGGCACTGGAGGCTTGGCACGGCGCGGGCACTGGAGGCTTGGCACGCAGGCGCGGGCACTGAAGGCTTGGCACGAGGCGCGGGCACTGGAGGCTTGGCACGAGGCGCGGGCACTGGAGGCTTTGCACGGCAGGCGGCCATGTTGGAAAGCGGCGCAGGGCAGGCGGCCATGTTGGAAAGCGGCGCAGGGCAGGCGGCGACCATCTTGGGAAGCGGCTCTGGGCAGGCGGCGACCATCTTGGGAAGCGGCTCTGGGCAGGCGGCATCCATCTTGGGAAGCGGCTCTGGGCAGGCGGCATCCATCTTGGGAAGCGGCTCTGGGCAGGCGGCATCCATCTTGGGAAGCGGCTCTGGGCAGGCGGCGCATCCATCTTGGGAAGCGGCTCTGGGCAGGCGGCGACCATCTTGGAAGCGGCTCTGGGCAGGCGGCGACCATCTTGGGAAGCGGCTCTGGGCAGGCGGCGACCATCTTGGGAAGCGGCTCTGGGCAGGCGGCATCCATCTTGGGAGCGGCTCTGGGCAGGCGGCATCCATCTTGGGAAGCGGCTCTGGGCAGGCGGCATCCATCTTGGGAAGCGGCTCTGGGCAGGCGGCATCCATCTTGGGAAGCGGCTCTGGGCAGGCGGCATCCATCTTGGGAAGCGGCTCTGGGCAGGCGGCGACCATCTTGGGAAGCGGCTCTGGGCAGGCGGCGACCATCTTGGGAAGCGGCTCTGGGCAGGCGCGACCATCTTGGGAAGCGGCTCTGGGCAGGCGGCATCCATCTTGGGAAGCGGCTCTGGGCAGGCGGCATCCATCTTGGGAAGCGGCTCTGGGCAGGCGGCATCCATCTTGGGAAGCTCTGGGCAGGCGGCATCCATCTTGGGAAGCGGCTCTGGGCAGGCGGCACAGCCATCTTGGGAAGCGGCTCTGGGCAGGCGGCGGGCAGCGGCTCGGGAAGGCGGCCATCTTGGGCAGCGGCTCGGGAAGGCGGCCATCTTGGGCAGCGGCTCGGGAAGGCGGCCATCTTGGGCAGCGGCTCGGGAAGGCGGCCATCTTGGGCAGCGGCTCGGGAAGGCGCGCCATCTTGGGCAGCGGCTCGGGAAGGCGGCCATCTTGGGCAGCGGCTCGGGAAGGCGGCCATCTTGGGCAGCGGCTCGGGAAGGCGGCCATCTTGGGCAGCGGCTCGGGAAAGCGGCCATCTTGGGCAGCGGCTCGGGAAGGCGGCCATCTTGGGCAGCGGCTCGGGAAGGCGGCCATCTTGGGAATAAATGCAGTGTCTTCTTCCTCCATAATACCCAACGTGAGCTGACCCCACAGTCACTAAACCAAACTCAATAAAGTGTGCCAGTGATTCACGTGGACCCTCTCGAACAAGTTGTGTTTTTGAGTGGCTGATTTATTCCCGTGAAAAAAAATTCAATTAGCAAACAGTCCGGTAAATCAGAGAAGTAAGCCAGGTCCAGAAACTCCTGAGTATAATCCTCAAGTGATCGGGTGCCCTGCTTGAGGGTTAGCAAAGACATTGCAAGGTGCATACCTGGCCATGGTTCGGGTGAAAAGCCGCTGGATCCTGGTGTGAGGTTGCATTCTGTCACGAATGAACGGTCTGAGGCGTGCGGATCCATGTGCAGGCTTTTATTAAACGAAGGCATGGTCATAACAGGCAGGCGTCGAACAGGGCTAACAGATATATAGGAGGTGAGGCAATAACAAAATCCAGAGACAGGCAGAGGTCAGGTCAGGCGGCAAACAATCAGAGAATCAGAATACAGACAGGGTCAAAACCAGAGACAATAATCCACGAACGATATAACTACAATACAACAGGCGAAACAATGCAACCTGCAGTTGAGTGGCTTGCTGCAGTATTTATAGTCCTCTGACAGGAAGTAGCAGCAGAGGGAGTGATCGCAGATCACCCAGAGGTCAGGGCTCCCTCTGCTGGCTTGGTGACAGCTACGCTAAAAATGCTATCAGAAGCGCTATCGGAGATTAGCTGAAAAGGTTCCAAAATGGTAAATATTAATATTGAGTGGGTTTGTTCAATTATTCATTAAACTGCAGGTATAAATAACAGACGAGATGTCAAAGATCAATTGGGTCTAATTGTTTATTACTGCCACAACAGTCACAGAAAAATGCAGGCAAGGCATCAGTTTAATCAATACTAAAATAGTACCCTAAGAAATGTCTTGACATTGTGAGCAGGGGGAAGCTCCAGTATGTTACTGGGGCAAGATGACTTTTTTTATAGTATTCCAGCCTTGGTTCACTCTGTTCTGGTCTGTTACCAGCTGTGGCCTAAGGGATACAACATCAGTTCATGGGTTTCTGGAGCTCATGGCATCACTGTCTCCTCACCTCGGGCCCAAACTCTGTTTGATGAGCGAGTGTGTTTTAAGGCTGAAAAAGCCAAATCATTTTTTTTTTTAGTTAAGTGAATTAGGACCAAACCTGGCAAGCAATAGAGGCAATTATACCATAAGAGGAACAGGGATTTGCTTCATTTAAGTTCTTTTGCTTATGTTTGGAGTATCAAGGAAGTCAGATTGTCTTCATTTTTAATGAATAATTCAGTATCATCACTCTATTAGAAATAAGCGGTAGCGGGTGAAGGTGGAGTAGTACCATAATAATCTTTTAAAATGTATTTTTTGTTGATTTAAACATGTTTTCTGTTTCTGATTCGTCTTTCAGTTTTTAGGTTTCAGTCACAACAAGCCTGTCTGGTCCAGCAGTTTTTTCAATTTAGGCTGTTTGGCATTTCATTTAAGCCTAAAATTTAAGAGAGCAAAAACAAAGTCAAATCATGAAGGCAGAGAACGTCACCATGCCTTGAGCGCCACCTTTTCTTACCTTGTGCTGTTCCTGAGCAGAATGAAGCACGGGTACAGACCCTTCGGCCCAAGAATCAGTCGCACAGGGCTGAGGTTCTGGATCCTCTTGCCAAAAGACTTCATGTTCTGGATCGTCCCCTTCATCTCTCCTCAGGAGAAGACATTCTAGCGTCTCCGCCAGGTTATGTTGTGCCCACCACACTGAGAAGGGTATCAACTGGTTGGAGGATAGAAAGTTTGTGTGTGAGCTAAATGAATGCCTCCAAACGTTCCTATTGTAAGTAAGCTGTTATTCACATACTGTTAACAGGGTTTGAAATGAACACCCATCCATTCATTTTTTGGGGGAAGTTTATGCAAGCTGGTCCCACTTGGTGGCCTATTAGGTGGCCTTTACTACCACGTGCTTACATTTAAATTAATCATTTGGTGCAATTCACTTATTGTGCACATACATGTTTCCACATTGTAATTCTATACATAATTACAACTGTAAATCATTTGTGTAATTACACTGTCGGACCCATCCTTACACTTTAACCAACCCTTAATGTTACCCAAACCACCAAAGCTGTCCCTAAACTGTCCTGTATCCTCCTCAATAGCGTGAAAGTGTTATGATATGCAATATGAACACAGTAAGTACACTGTATTTATTTTTTGATGTAAGTACATAGTAGTTAAGGCCACCTTAATATAAAGTGGGAAATAATTAGCTACTGAACTCATGCGACATCATGACATTATCGAGTATAAAAAACAAGTATAAAACGGAGTATAAAAAAACAAAAACCAAGCAAAACCCATCCACAAAGTGCACACATACGTGAAGTCTGGATAGTTTAACTTAGAAACAGAAAGTGTTTATATCAATTCATATAGTTAATCAGTATCACATGAAAAGTGATGTTTTTTTTCTTAAAAATCAGCAGGGTTATAAATGCAATTGATTTTATGCAACAATAAACAAAAAAGTTTTGTTCAAACCTTTTAAAGTTTAAAAAAGAAAAACCTAAAGACCTAAAGAATCAGTTCAGATGCCGTATTGAACTTTACATGGATACAAATAAGGCTGTGAGGGGTTTGCAATGGGCTGTGCTGTAAAAAAAAAAAAAAAGTCCTAGATCATGTAATTGTCAAAACTCACAACTTTCAAAGATGTTTTATGGAGGTTTTGTCTAGTTAAATATATTTTGTCAGCAGAAAAATTGGTGTGTTGTTAAAGAACAGTGCAAACGATGGTACTTCAATCCATCAGAGCTCACTAAAACTAAAATGATAACTGAAATAAAAATGACTACCATGCAGTTATATATAAATTATAAATAAATAATAAAACAGATGACTAAAACTTGAACTGAAATGTAATAAAATATAAACAAAATATTGATTAAAAACTAAAATGGATATCTCACCGATACCAAAATAACACTGATGTCTGGATGATTGCATTCTATTACGTAACCTATCCTATGAATAAATAAATCAGCCAAAAGGTGCATACAAGAATATGGATTGAGTTTATGGAATAAGCCGTTTCTATACAAATAACCATATTACCATTAACCCTGCTCATTTTCTGCTCACCTGTCTTTGTAGATACACCTGATAGCATCTGTCCATCACTCCTTCCATCAGTTCTGCTATGATATCCACCACCACTTCCTCGCCCTCCTCCTGGGAGAGCATGCCGGTCCAGGTGGACTCTGTGAGGCGGCCCGGGACGATGTCCACGCTCTCGACGGGCTGGATCGGGGCCGAAGCAGCATTACCTGGGACAGAATCAGTGCGGCTTCTATCGCCCCGTGATTTGGCAGCTGAGCGACGCATGGTCATCGCCTCCCTTGGAAAAAAGAGAAAGAAAAGTTCATTAAAATAACTATGGTCCCAGCAGAGCAACGGGACAGTCTTTGCTGACTTTTGCAAGAAGCACCGTAAATGCGGATGCTAAAATCCTAGTAGCACAATACAGAATAAACAAAATTATACATTAAGAATAATTGAGTTATTAGCTGTCACACATGGGGAAGTTGTCTTAATACGTTTTTCTCAGTAACTATATCTTTTGACTCCAGATACAGTTCAGATTATTGTTTTCTGTGGTTGTGAAGTTGTGGGGGTCTGAGTTCTGAATAAGTTAGCATGCTAACTTTAGTATAATAATATGGGGAAATGTGTTTGTTAGTAGGCTATCAGTATGCAGGCAAAGAAAATATATACATAGGCTGTTCAAATATAATGTATAAAATGATGGGGGAAGATGTCAGACTTTACTGAAGTGCATACTGAACGCAGTATTTTCCAACACTTTATTGCTCGTTATTCATAATCAATTTTACGAATAGCCTGCACTTCTATTTCAAAAGCAACGACGGAGTCTGCGAAAACATTTCAGACATTTTCACCATTAAACGCTCGACGACATTAAAGCGGAAGAGAAAACATTAAAACATTAAACACTCACACACTCGCGTCCCGCTTCTGTTCCCGGTTGCCAAGCAGCCAGACGCGTCTCGAAGACGCCGGAAACGACGAAACACTGCAGCCATTTTGCAGCAGTTCCAGGACAGCAGGACTAGGCCAGCGGTCTCCGGACAAAGCGTCTAGATAACGCAGAGTTATGTCGGGGAAGACGGTAAGCCGGTGCTTTTGTGCTGCTTTATTCGTTTTAACATTATCATTGAACGCCAGGTGCACAGCAGGGCTTGCTGGAGTGTGTTGATTTGTACGCGAGCTGTACGGAAGCACGGGAATGAAGCGTATTAAACTGTTTTCTTTACAGGTCCTGCAGTAAATGTGTTTGTTTCAAAGCTCCTGCATCTCTTGCAATGCATTCTCTCTCTCTCTCTCTCTCTCTCTCTCTCTCTCTCTCTCTCTCTCTCTCTCTCTCTCGTGCGCGGGTGTAAAGTTACGCAAGTTAACAAAGTAATGTTAATGAAATGAATCAAACACTGAAGTATTTCCTATTTAAACGACTATAGCTAGTTAATGACGGTTTATAACAAACGTGAAAACATGTAAAATGATTTTCACTATTAATATCTATAAAAGTAATTGGATGAAGCGCTGTAATAAGTGAGTAAATAAGTTGTACAAGTTTTAACAAGCCTTGGAAATTAGATAAGACTAGTCATTTCTAATGTGAGTATGTGTGCTCTATATCAAGGATTTTAAAAATGAACTTTAATATTAGAAAGATTTAAACAAAAAAAAAAGTTGAAGTTAAAATAATTATGTATATATAATCTCAATACAGAACCATCTTTAGGGTATTAAAGTATCTGGTGTGACAGACAGACCAGAAAAACTGTTAAACTAAAAATATAACTTTTACTTTTACTTACCTTTATGTTGTTCCAAACCAAGAGGGGGGAGAAACTCTCATTTATCTTTAAAACACAGATAATGTTTTTCATGAGATTTGAATGATGTGTTATTACATTTAAAGTACAACCCTTTATATCTAAACATTGATCGGTGCTCATACGTCCTGTGTACTCTTGCTCTATGTATGTGCATTGATTAATGTTTAAATGTTAATAAAAGCCTAAATGAAATGTTCGTCATCTCTTCAAAAAACTGAGATTGAAACGTTTCAATGTCTATGAATGTTAAGCGTTTATCACTAGTGCTGACCGTTTGAAATAAATAAAAACATTATGGCTTATTGTAATTCGATGACTGAATTTTCATCTTATCTTTAATGGGCGCTCTAATCAGTGCCTGTTTAGAAAACCGAGAAAATGTCATCTTAACTCCGCTCTTACTTTCCTTTGCAAGGGCCATATCACCATTCAAAAAGACAGAAGATTTCCTCAGTTGGAGAGATGCACAAAATGCTGCAACAATTTTCATTGTCCCTTTTGTATGGCCAGTATATTTAAGCCCTGCAGACCAGACAAAGTCAAATTACACTTGAAAAGCCACTGTAAAAAAGCAGTCGTCCATGGAGGTATAAACCGATTTCTTTACACAAATGCGTTTTATCATACGTTACGTGCTGCTAATGTTCATGTTTTTATTTGTTTGTTTAAGACTTCATTATTCACAGATGCGGCCTGGGCTGTAGAGCATCGCTCCATTACCACTGTATGTACTGCCCGACGACCATTCTTAGGAGAGGCGATTTTAAGAACCACTTACAAGTCTGTAAACATAACCCGAATTCAGAATCGGCCTCAAAAACGCTATCGGGCGCCGGTAGGCGGTGACCTCTCCGACGGTTATAAACGCCCCATCAGCCATCAGTACAGCAGAGTCTGCTCCTTCGGTCCCATACACGCCACCGGCCTCCGGTGCAGATAAGACCGGTCTGACGAAAACAGACGCGCCGCCGTCCACCGCAGCAGCAGCAGCAAAGTTTCGCGTGCGCCCTGTAATTAAAAAAAGATGCCCTTCGTGCAATATCCTCATCAATAAAAACAACCTACCAAAGCACATGGAGCGCAAACACGCGGATCGGTCGCTATCGGCCGTCGGTGAGACTTTTCAGCTCACGAGCCAATGCGTAGATGAGGCGAACGGGATTTTCGCGGTTCTCAAAGCGGTAAAAGGCCACGGCGTCCCGCTTCACGTCCGATACCAGACGCCGGGAGACGACAGCGGAGTCCTCTGCGAATCGAACGAGTGCCAGATGAACGTAGACGTGGCGCAGAGGAGCGGCATCGCGTCGTACCAGTGCGTGCACATCGGTGCGGCGAGCTTTTGCGGGTCTTCGGTGGAACGCGTCTCGCTGGAGGAAGGCATTTTGACCGAGATGGTGAGGGGGAAATGGTTCAGCGAGAAAAAGAAAAAAGAATGCCTCGCTCTGCAGGCGCTTGCTGATGGTAGCTGCTCGCCCCTTTCCGTTCACGTTTCGATCGGGATCTCGTCGGCAGAGCGGTTCGTTTCGGTTTTTGAACCCAACGTATCGTCTTACAGCCGTTTAGGCCGCGTCATGGTCGCGTATAACGCTAAATTAGACTCTTGGCACTGTCCTTGTACCAAACTGCGCCGTTCGTGTCTGCACAAATATGTCGCCAAATGGCATTTGTTTCAAACGCAGCAGGAGCTTTTCAGAACTGAGGGAACGCCGTACAGGCCACGTTCGGAAGAAGAGGACATTGCGGACCACAGGCATGGGTATCCACCGAAAGGTCTGGGGTTGAGGTGTATGGTGAGTTACATTCTCCAGAAAAAGAAGATACCTGCCGTTCTTCCTGAAGATATGCGGGTGCCGTCAGCACTCAAAGATTACCCACAACACCTCTGTCCGAATGAGACCGTGTGTCAGGACTGTCCAGGGGAGGTGCTCCTCAGCGATCCTATGCTAATTACACACAACGCCAAAATCCTCACCAACTGGTGCATCATTAAAGGTAGATGATATTCTTTTCAGGCTCGCGTGCTGTTCAGCTGTGTTTTGTAATGTATACTTGTTGTAATTGATAGATGTCGCCACCTACAGCAAGCGGTGCCCGCAGTGTGGGATGTTTTATCGTTATCAAGAGTGGAAAGATCACCTCCATAACTTCAATGATCACATCATCCTTGACATACCCTTATGTTTAACATTGAGAAACCTTTTGCAGGTAATCTTCAGATTAATTACGTGGACGGAATTTTTCCTCTTGTGTTATTAATTTATTCTGATAAACGAGCAGCTGCAGCCTATAACCTTTAAGTAGTTTGGCATCATCTTTTCATTATTATTTCTTTTAAAATCAATTATAGCATCAATTATAATCAGTAATTCTATCATTTTATTCCAATACCAGATCTGTTTTTTACGTGAATACATCGCATAATTAAATTGAAACTTTGTTGAAAAGTATTTAAAAGCTTCTCAGAATAATATGAACACAGCATGACAATACTCTTGTAAAAAAATCAATAAATGAAAAAGAAGTACACTTCATTCTTCAAATGAGCACTTTATGTATTCTTCAGATTATTAAAAACTCCTTTAAAGTTATACTTTGAAAAGAGTTCACTTTCATGACTTTCCTAACACACTCAAGTACAGTAATAATATCAAATTAGGAGTTTTAATTACATTTTAGATCACTGGTTTGATCATGCACAAAAATTACATTTGAACCTCGAGCAACATACAAGTTATTTGATACCATTTGGCACTACACTTTAACACGGTTACAAAGACAACAGAGAATTATAGTGAAATTACATATAAGGAAGGACTTAGAGAGTGGGTCGAAAGGGCACTTTCAACTTTATCTTGCATTTAATATAAAATGTAACTGATACATTTTCATGTAACTGTAAATAACATGCAGCCGGTTATCTGAAAATATCACAATCAATTCACACTCATGAATGCTCTTGTCAAATGCTATTTTTAAAAGTTAAATGTTGAAAAAAAATTTTGTGGGGGGTGTCGCCATCAACACATTTTTTTCTAGGTCCATACTTCAATGAGCAGGGCAGTTGAGTTTTTACGGCTTACCAGGAGTGGAGTTTCCACCTCCAGACACAATGCTGGATGCTTATTTGCAGTTCGAAGCCCTGACAGATCATGACTATAAGTATTCATGCCCCTCGTGTGGCGATCACCCTCCGGTGGTTATCATGGGCGTACACAAACACGCTGCTTCTTCATTATCAGGTATACAAACTGTAATGCCAGTTTAACCCTTTGATGTTTTTTTTTTTGACATGTCATTTGTCTTCATAGTAAAATGCTCGTGCTTTGTTTTCAGAAAATGACATCGAAAAACCTCCAGAGAGCTTTAAAGGGAGGTCAGT
>NC_056718.1:7232620-7282620 GCF_018831695.1 Puntigrus tetrazona
TGAGTTTTTGTTTTTGGAGTGTTAATATAGTTTAAATGTGTTGTTTGAGCACTTTAGATGTGGCGCTTTTTGTAAAGCAGTATTGAAATATTTTATTAGAATTTGTAATGGAATGTTTGTTTTGTGCTGTATAAAGTTACACATGATGACTGCAAAAACACTTTCCCCCTTTTTTACTTTTATTTTAAAAAAGTTGAATTATTGTACACAAACACAGTGGTTTTATATATATATATATTCAGCTGTGCTGAACCTTAACTTTTACATTTCAACTTGTGAAATTTATATTGAAATCATTTTTGCATTATTGTTTTTAAAAATATATTTTACTGTTTTAAGTGAAGTTCAATGTCTTCGTAAGGTATGCCATCGCTGTTTCGCAGCGAAAAACAGAAACACGTAATCCTTTTACTTGGGGGAGAAAAAAATAATGTTTTAAATAGTATGTCAGTTAAAATGCTGTAATGTAAAGTGGTCGTTACCAAAACATGACCGTGACAACCGAAAATGTGCAATCACTACTGAAACATGAATACGTTTGGTCAGAAATAAAGTACATTGAATTATCAATGTTACGATGTTACAAGTTTTTGGTTGAATGTGTATTCAAACCAATGAGTCCTTAACTTTGAAGTCGACATGGTCAACTTTTAGCCTGTTGCAAAGAAAAATCGGATTCAAAATACAACAAATCTTGTCAAAACTGTCATTGATGTATATTTACAAGGTAGATGTAGGCAGAATTTCAAAAGGCTAACGTACTAGGTTATATATTTGTGTAATTCAGTAGAAACAAATTTGGGATATTGCAAAATTTTGTATAAAGGCACACACACACACACACACACACACACACACACACACACACACACACACGGTAGAAACAAGCGCTGATGACGCCCCAGAACGCTAGGCGGCGCATGCGCAGTAGCGTCCCGTCGGCTCCGCCCGGAGGCATGAACTAATGTCTCCGCCCGGTCAGGTTGATGCTGAAGCGCTGGAAAGCGGAGTTTGTACACAATAGAGATGGCAGAAATACCCCTTTATCTATCCAGCGTCACTATTACTGTCACAAATGATACGGACCCAGACAAGGTAAATTATATATTTGACTCATTTAAATCACGCGTAACATCACACGTCTGAATAACTCCCGATACATGTTTGCATTTGTTTTTAATCCCAATAAATCATAGCGAAAGTTTGCACCGTTTTATGTTACTGTTATCGTTTTGGATTTAATTCAAGCTTTCACGTTGGGCCTGGAATTAAACCATGGCCGTAATAATGCTGTAAAATAATCGTTTTTAATATACTAATTAACATATTTACATTTACACCTAAACCGGTCAGACTATACACATATATATTATAGCTACTGCAGGTCTGATCCACCAAATATTACTATATTAGTATACTTAACTTTGTATTAGTAATGTCAGATTTTTAAAAAAAAAGCTGACCCATATACATTTATTATGATTTTAGACCCATTACTTACTGAGGTAATGTGGAAAATAACTATTGTTCATGTGTTTAACTTTTTAGGGCACTAGGCCAGTTTTCTTCCCTCCTTCCAGTTTAAAAGTCAGTCACATTGCGTATAACTAACTGATTTTTAATGTATCCGCTGTGGAAGAGCTGTGGAAAAGAGAAGGAATACGAGTGTGTGGAGCTCGGTGATCTGGACAGAAAGAAAGACCCCGCGCGCATTATTCATTTCTCCAGCGGGGAGACCATGGAAGAATACAGCACAGATGAGGAGGAGGAAGACCAAACACAGCACGCAAAGCAAGACCTTCTGTCCTCTATAGACACAGTATGTGCGCTTGAACAAATGCCTTGAAGGATCCTTCAGCATCGTTTATTCACCTTTGTGTCGTTCCAATACCTGCAATGAAGGGTTTTTTCTATGCAGTGAAAGAATTGAAATGAGAGGTGATTATAACGTAGGGTTTTTATTTTTTTTTTTTTTTAAGTCCAAGCTGACTTGGGGCCCGTATGTCTGGTTTCAGATGTGAGAGCAGCTACATCCACTATATCTGAATGCGTCAATTCAGAACCAAAAAAAACGTGGATCTTTAAACTTATGTGAATAACTGTGATTCATCTAAAGTGCTCCACGTTAAAAATATGCATGCTGTTTTGTTTGCACATTAAAGCCAATGGTTTATTTTGCATAAATAAGTTGCTACAGAACTGTTGCACAAATATATATATATATATATATATATATATATATATATATATATATATATTTTTTTTTTTTTTTTTTTATTTTATGCAAATATTATAAAAACTATCCAACAATATTTATCCCCACTTTAACATCACTCCAGCTTCTGCAAAATTAACAGCAATCTTAGCTTTTCTTTTAGGAGAAACCCTGATAAATAAAATCATACACTGTGCACAAAAACGTGCATAATCACGCATGGGGATTATTTTAATTTTTTTCCTATTTGTGTTTGTGTCTGCAATTAGCAGTAAAATCCTCCCGGGCAATTATGAATGATGTTAAATGATTATGGCGTGTTGGTTTTGATGTTTTATTCAAATATGCAAAGCGGAAGGCGAAAATAATCATATATTTCAAAGCGATAACGTTCCTGCTATCTAGTTCAGGCACCGCATCATGAGATTGTCTTTAATCGTTTGAAATTCACTAAACACCAAAGCCGGACTATTTTATTCATCCTGTGCGTAGATGAATACACGCACAAACATCCGTGAAAGAATTAAACCAGTGCTTGTATCTCAACCTATTATGCCACGTATAAATATTCATATTCGGATTCTCATAGCCGTGTCAAATCCTGCCTGCCCGTCTTTCAGCTTGTGACTACCTCGGCGAGCGAATGGCATCGCTTTTGGCATCACCTCAGCTAAATACCAGTACGCCATAGATGAATACAGCCGGTCGAAGAGGAGAGTCGCCAGTCATTTGCATTAGTATAATCGGAATAACTCAGAATCAGAACCGTCGTAATGTAAATGTGTTTTTATTTGACAGAAGGAAGAGAGATGAAGATCTGCGGCTCTCTGAAGAGGCAGAGCACCTGTTTGAAGAGCATCGGGATGATGAAGACGAGGATCCATGAACCGACCGCCCGACGCTACCAGTACTCAAGTACAGTTGACCAATGAGCTGGACACTGTGCGTCCCTGCTCTTGTGACTAGCACTTAATCACAAGCAGAGTTAGTCATAATTGTGTCACGTGTATTCTTTAAAAGCACTTGTTACCACAGGGACGTGTTCAGGATCTGATTTTGAATATTAACTTGAGTCTTTGACTGCCTTAATCAGCTGATCCTGGGCAGTGAGACTATAAATACTGATCATGGTGCTAATGAGGAGATGAGCCAGTTCTTTAGCCTCAGACCAAAAATTAATTCTTCTAGAAATGGAACAACTCTAACATGATTACGCAGAACATTTCTATTTGTGTGTGTGTGTGTGTTTAATTAATTGGTATGTAATGTATAAAGTATTATGAACCTTTTGATGGACGTGCATCAATACAGAGACACATATTTAACACAGAAAATTGTATTTAATGTACTGGTAATGCTTGATAGTTGTCTTATTGTTTACACTGAATCATTAAAATTTTATTTAATTTTTTTAAAGAAATGTAATTTTTTTACCATTTTGCGTTTAACGTGAATAAAATACTACAGTATTATATCTTATGTGACTTAAATAGTGTTTAGTTGCGTTATTTTAATATTTACATTTACATTTAATATTATATTTATTTTCAGGTTACATTTAAAGTAATAAAATGTTGGTTTAGTTCACTTTAAGTATATTTGAACTGTTAGTGTATTTTACATTTATAATTAGACATTTATATCACTATACATTTGTGTTATACGCTAGAATTACAGAAGACTAGTTAAGTTCATTTGAATTATTTTTCCTCTTTTGGATTGTCATGGAAATCCAAATGTGGATTTTTTATTTTTTTTTGGCAACATTCAAAACTCTCCCTTTCATACAGTATTTTCTCCCTGCCATCGTTTCTCCTGAGCTTGTTTTTCTGACTTTTTAGTGAGTTTATGAATATCGTGTTTTATTATAGCAGCTTGCAGATCCCGAAGCGCTGTGAAAGTGCTTGCGTTGGACTCCTGAAGCTCTCTGAAGCCTGTGGGTTGTGTTGTGTGGGCTGTGCTGTGCTCCCTCACTGATAGATACGCTTTTGTCTTGAGCAACAAAGGTCTCAATGTCTGTGTGGTACTGAAGGCCAGTTGAGCGCGTCCTCAGCGTAACCCTGCTCCTCTGAGTGAGTCTGCTTTCATTCAGAGAGGGACGTTCTTATGACAGGATCCAACTGAGCAGAACTCCATCTGGTTCATTTACAGTACACTGCAAAAAAATGAATAAAAATCACACAAGGTGTATCATTTGGCAATAAAATGGCTAGTAATATTAAGTTGACATTTCTGAATCATCATTGCTGGTTTTATTAAGATTATGACCGTTTCTAACATTAAAAACTAAAGTGCTCTTTCACCATGTCTCACCGTATTGGTATATAAGAGGCTGATTTCTCTGCGTAATGTTTCTGTGATGCAAGACATATGAAGTGGACAAAACCCACACCAGGTTTTCTCTGGTTCCACCTCTTCAGCGTCCAGCAAATGTATGCAAAACATTCAGTTTCAATTAAAAAGTCAGTAGAAAAATAAAGACCCCAACCAACCAGTTTGTTGTTTCAGTGATACGATACATAAAACACAATGGTGTTAATTATGAGTAAATGATAATGATATCATGTTTTAACTCTTACCTGAAGTAAATGATTTAGTGTAGAAGATACACTTGTAGTATTTCCTTCAGCATCAAATCTCTTTTTCCAGTGTACTAATAACCTCAGATCGGTGGGATTTCCTTAAAACTGAAAATCATTCAGTGCTTGGGCCTTTTATCTCCAGTGTTGAAGTTTGTCGTATAAATACAAATAAAAAGAGCAAATGTGTCAGTTATTATTTGATTATTAGTCATTTAATTATCGGTTAAGCTTCTAATAAAAAAAGAGGTTGTTTTTCTTGCCTGAAACTGAAAATCCTCCCAAAGTTTCCGGCGGTTTCATTCAAATGTTAGTTTGGTATTTCAACATGAAAAACACACAACAGTGTTCATTAGTTCATTAGTTTTCCACTAAGAGCCTAAAAAAGCGTCTTCTTCTTCCTACCTTAAAAATGAAGATGCTCCCCAAGGCCTGTTCAGGCTGATTTCCTCCAGTGCTGCAGTTCGTTGTTTCAGTACAAAAAGTACAATAGTGTTAATTATGAGTTTAGTTAACAACCTAAAAGCAGCTGTTTTTTCTGACCTGAACTTTAAAATCATCTCATGAAAGGTTCAGGTCTGTTTACCAGCCTCCACGATCATCCAAAGGTTGCAGGGGTTTTTAAAACAAAACTTTGTTACTTTTGAGTCACATTAAGTGAACGACCTACAGACCGCTTTTATTAAGTCTACAATATATAGTCTCTGACGATAAACAAGAAAGCGTGTTTTCTCTGTATCTCACCTTATTGGCAAAAACGTTCATGTCTTATAAGACGTGGATTCTCCTCGTGATGTTTCTGAGATTACAAGACAACAAACAAACTGAGAAAAGACCATAAAGATTTCATCTAAAATACAATGTTTACCAAAACTACTGAGGACGGAGATTTCAATCTGTTGCCATGACAACAGGATTCTTTTCATCTGATTGGCTGAAGGACGTTCTACAATGAGAATAATGGCTATAGGGCTTAACTCGCCAACTTAAAATATTAAAAACATATTTATTTTTCTGTTAACGATACTACAGTTATTATATTACAGGACATTTTATGGAACAGTTATATTTTATGCGTTCTTCAAAAAGAGCCAGCAGATGGCAATGTTAATCGTGTGTTGTCAGAAGAAACAAGTAGCCTAGCATAAATCTTCCATTACACCCAGAAAGCACTGTACCAGATGTACACATGCATTTAAAAGAGTACATAGCACACACGTTTTATAAAATACCTTCATGATGAACTTTATGGTTCACTTTAACTTTGATTTAATAGGAAAGAGTAACAATGCATAATAAACTATTTTTCTTTTGAGGTCAAATTTCTTTCTTTCTTCTAATATGTAGAGTGATGGAAAGCACGGTGAAAAGGGTATTTCCCATTGTCTTTTAACATTAAAAATGGACAAACATTAAGCGCTGCTTGATGTGTTGCACATTTCTCTCAGACCAGATGACTTTTTCCCTGGAGAAAGCAATATCACAGATAGAGCGTTTTAGCCAGAAGCACAAAGTACACTGTCATGGTTTATAATCGGTGGAAAAACACAGATTACACAAATCTCTTAATGATAGTATTTAGCAACACTTGATGGCGGCGTTTATCTGGAGCTAACTGCTATTGTGAAACTCTGTATTTTTGTTACAGTGGGAAAGCGAGACTTTTTTTTTCCTGCCATGCTCGCCCATCTCTTTTGCGCTTCAGATGTTTAAACGTGGCTTATAGTTTCACTTGTGGTTCACTTCATTATACATACATTGTATTCGGTGCCCTGAATGCATCACACCACAACTAACGACTTCCAAAAATAGGTCACACCGCATCCCTCATCCTCTGTGATTGTACCCTTCACAAAGATTTGTTTCTAAACTAGCAGGGGGATTCTGTGTTATTTGTTACATCCGTCTAGACTCTGCACACATCAGAGATTGTTCACCTTTTCCGCCGTGGCTTTGCGTCAGACAGCTGCAGAAAAGTGGGTGAGTCTGGGTTTTTTTTTTTTTTTTTTTTTTTTTAAATAGACATGAATGCATTCTGCAGAGACTCCCAGGCTGAAAATAGCTCTCCACAGTCATTAGCCCTCCGTGAGTTATTAGGGACAACTTCCTTTTATTCAAATCCTTGTCCTGATCCCACAATGATGCCCAACAACTGTCTGGACGTTGTCCAGTTTGGTTGTGATGACAAATGCTGCTTTTACAGACCCACTCTTTTAACGTCCCACTGCTGTAATAACACACCTCCAACTCTAGGGGTTAGCCAAAGTTAGCTAAAAATAAAACATACACAAAGCGGTAGTCTCTCTCTCTCTCTCTCTCTCTCTCTCTTTATGCTTTAAACAACAGAAACGTAACAATAGTCGATGTCCCCTCTAAAAAATCTGTCCACACTATGACATGTTGTTGTATCACATGTATTTAACACTAAAACAGCAAGCTAAGCTCCATGCTAGAGCAGTTAAACAAGGAATATTTAATTTCACAGTCTGTGTGCTGAACACAAAAGTTTTGGCATGACTTTATTCCACTGCACATTCATTTCCGTCCACAGTGTGACTGAGAGTCACAAATGTTTAAAAGTGATTTAATGACATCAAGATCTTAACGTGACTGTTTTACAATCTGCAATACAACTTTGCAATCCATTCATTTCCGCACGCTATGTAAAATGCACCCAGACTAAAAAACGGCTTAGTATCTGTTTAAAAGTATCTGTTCAAAACTAGTCAGACTGAATGAATTCAATGTGTTTTCAGATTGTGAAAAACTGTTCAACCTAAACTTTGTAATCCAATTTACACATACACAAGTTTGCACATGCCGCGTCTTCCCAATAATGTCAGTGGAGCTACGGTGAATATTGTAGCAAATATTTACTGACAGAGATGTCCATAAGACATAAAATATCTGTAATCATGCCTTGTGAATCTGACTAAAGTTGGATTCAAGCGTTTGCATGCATACATTTTTCCAGGCCTACACCACCCCTTCAAATCAAGCGTTTCTAAAGGCCATCTCTCTGATTACTAAAGCATTATTTGGTTACATTTAAACGTTTAGGTATCATTAATTCATTTTACATAATGCATTAACTAATGAATTGAACAAATCTGTAATTTTAGCTATATGGGATTTACTTATAAGTGTAAGTGTAAAGCAAACAATGTCAGTTTGTGAGCAACTGAAAATGAATCTAGCATATTTCAAACAGGAGAAACCACAAAACTGGTTTTAACTAAAGACAACTTCAGTAGTCAGAAATGCAGCTGACTGGCCTGCACAGATATGCTCTGACAGGGATTTCCACCACCCATCCTCTTTCCTGCTGCTGCTTTGCCCAAAAACCCAGATCTCTTCTTTCAGCGCACCAGAGCCGCAGACTTTTCCCAGACGTTGCTGCAAACAGCGATGCTGCTAAAACCAGAACAGATCAGATTCTACAATTTCATCATTACTAGACTTTACTGCACTGCCAGACTTTTCAGATTTCTACATTTACAAACATGCACAGTCATTTCTGCACTGGTCTTGTATGAAAATGCAGAATCGAGGCATATGAGAAACAAGAAACTAGCTATTTAATGTTGTTTTGCATTATTGAACCTATATGTCACGATGGGTGTATCTCTAGCAACAGCTAAAAATGAATTAGCCAAAATCATTAGTATATTAAGTAAAGATGATGTTGCTTGAAGTTATTTTGTGAATTTCCTGGTAACATGAATTGCTGAAAACTTCATTTGGACGACTTTAAAAGCGAGCTTCTCCGTATTTAGTTTTTTTTTTTGCACCCTCAGTATCCAGATTTTCAAGCAGTCAGACAAATATTTTCTCAGATACACCAATACAAAGCTTGTTTATTCAGTTTTCATGCCATGTATAAATCTCAAATTCAGAAAATGGACCCTTATTACTGTTTTTGAAGCCCATGGTCACGTATATAGATCTGCATGCACGGGTATTAAATCCACCAAGCTCCTGTATCACGCTGTGAAAAAGTACTGCGGATATAATGCCGTTTCTCCTGAGCTCTGGAAAGTCCCCACCAGGCGCTGCCTGCTCCGCGAACACAGAGCGAGGACCTCAAAGACAAGAGGTCACATCTGCCCTCATAAGGGTGTAAACCTCAAAACTCGAGTGAGTAGGCAAGCCAAAATTATCTTTTTGATAATGAACACATATTGGGGAGATTTTTGGTATTTTTCGGTTGGGCTAACCATGAAATATTTCAGTCCTCTATTTTTGTTTTGTGGTTTAGGCATCATGCGCAATCATGTGCATGTCAAGTACAACAGATATAATTCAAGATATGCATTCGGCCCTCATCAAAGCGCTTTTAGCTCGATACATATTTAGGCCCGATTCTCAATTCATAATGACACAGGATTCATATCACTGCGTGTGTAGATGCACGCTTTTAACCTGTCCGATGGGAAAATTAGCAAAATTAAAATAATTGAGAAGCAGTTTTTATCTTGGGTTTCTTCCGTTACGTAGCCTCTCTATTTGCTAAGTGGTGTTTAATAACACAGACTGGTGTGGTCACTCCAGACACAAATGAGCTCATTCACAGAGGGCTGTTGTAGTTCGGGGAATTCAGAGACATTTTGTCCAGCGCTAAGCATAGCTCAGCCCTTCATACCAACATTTCCTCTTCCTGTCTGACCTCGCGCTTTTTAACAGCCCCAGCACAGCATGCAAGCTTTATGAGAACAGGAAGACTTTGTTTTTGCTTTAATGTTTAAACTTACTCTTCCAAGGTGACATGTGTAATTTATCTGATAAACAAATTGTTTCTCTTGCAGCACCAGAAAAAGTTAAACTCAGTCAATTATGCAGTATAAATACTCTCTATCACAGGATATTAGTAAAACACATCTTGGCCCCAAAGACCAATCTCTAATCTCCCTTTTCTGTCAAAGATACTAGAAAAGGTAGTATCCTCACAACTATATTCATTCTCAGAAAAAAATGGTATCTGCGAGGATTTCCAATCAGGTTTTAGACCATACCATAGTACTGAGACTGAGTTACTAATGACCTGCATCTATCATGGGATCGTGGTTTTATCTCGTTATTAGTGCTATTAGATCTTAGCGCAGCATTCAATACTATCGATCACAATGTTCTCTTGGATAGACTAGAAAACTATGCTGGCATTAGAGGAAGCGCCTTAGCATGGTTTAAATCATATCTATCTGACCGCTATCAGATTGTAGCATTAAATGAGGAGGTATCATATCAATCACAAGTGAAATATGGAGTTCCTCAAGGCTCAGTGCTAGGACCGTTACTTTTCAACCTGTACATGTTACCTCTGGGAGATATTATCAGGAGTCATGGTGTTAGCTTTCACTGCTATGCTGATGATACTCAGCTCTATATTTCAGCGCAGCCTGGTGATACACGATACATAGAGAATCTAACAGAATGCATAGTCGATATAAAAAGCTGGATGATGAGTAACTTCTGAAAAAATGCTAAATTCTGAAAAAACAGAGGTGCTAATAATTGGACCTAAAAACCCCACATATAATAATCTAGAACACAGTCTAACACTTGATGGCTGCTCTGTTAATTCTTCATCATCAGTTAGGAACCTAGGTCTGCTGCTTGACAGCAATCTTTCCTTCGACAACCATGTTTCTAAGTCATTTACAATATCTGACACAGCTGCATTAAAAAAATTGAACTGGAAGTTAGAAGTGCTGGGCGTCCGGTCAGAGGAGAACTGAGTCTGGTTTCTCCCAAGGTTTTTTTTTCTCCATTCTGTATGGATGGGGTTTTGTTTCCTTGCCGCTGTCGCCTCTTGCTTGCTTTGTTGGGGACACTTAACTTTTAGTGATTATCGTCGAATTGATTACAGAGACCGTCTCTGCATTTAATAAGAAATTGTTCACTCTTTATACTTTATACTGTTCAGTGCTTTAATGCAACCTGTGTTGTTAAAGCCCAACACTGTTTATATACTTAAAAATTTGGAGTGGGGCTAACTCTTTGAATGGCCAATGACAGACATTACAGCAAATCTTTTAGTTTTGCTAAATGTGTGGAAATTACATCACGTTGCCTTTAGTTGAAGACAGTTGGATTAAGTTTCTTGTTTGTGGTAGTTTATTAATGGCTATGCGTACATGTACACAGTAGTCTGATTATGGCCAGTATAATAAGAGGAAGAAATTACTGAGACATGAGCAAACTTGCAGATGCTACCTGTTATTTGTATCATTCCTGAGACATGAGGATGTTTTGCTGCAGTTTATACCCCAGCAAACCTAATTCTCGGGTTGGTTAAATCAGCCTTTACTAAATATACTTAGGCTTTTAGGCTAAATATTACTAAATATACTTAGGCTTTTGGGCTTCCTTGCTTTCAAGTTTGTAAGCAGCACATTTAAAACACTTCAAATGTATCCAGCTGCAAATGTCCTTTTTACATAGTTTTACTATGATTAGTCACTCTGAAGCTGTTTTTCATTATCAGAAGTCATTTTTTCCAATGGAGAGCTAAATATTCAACCATCTGACTGCGTGTTGCGTATTTAACTATAAGGCTAATTTGAGTTTTTTAAACAATATTTTTGATCTAAAATGCAAATTTTTAAGCACATTATGTGAAATTACCACTCATGAAAAATTAGGTGTAAAATTATTATGTTTGGAAATAATATGTCAGATATAGTAAAAGGCATGTGAGAAGAAAGAGGCGGCCAGCGTAACGGTGAGGTCCACATATTTAATGGCTGGTGCGCGACAACGCTCTTCTTTGGCGTTACAAATAAAAGTAAAACAAATAATCACAAACATGTATCATCCCGTCGATTCATTGCTGTCACTAAGTCGCTCTCGTCATTGCCACATGGCGCGTGTTAAATGATCAGTCTCTTAAAGGGCATAATAATTAGGGTTTAATAATTGCAAACAGTAAACAAATTTAGAAAGATATCTGGATGCACTAAATGTCTCACAAGCTATGTGTTCATCCAAAGGTACGCATTAAACTTATGTACAAAACTGTAAAAATCATCCCTTCCTGATCAATTTGCTCTAAATATCACAGCGAAAAACAACATTTGCTGCAGTAGAAATGTTTTTGTATACAATAAGTTCTGAGCTTTGGAGAGCTGTCTTTGGGTTGGTATCTGGGAGTTAATATAACGGATAACGCCGAGACATCAACACTGCTGTCCAAAAATATAGACTTACCCCAATCCCTACCCCTAAACCTGACCCTACCCAAAATGCATTCCTAAAATCAGTGGGAAATGATGGCTGATTAACAAGGGTGTAGAAGCATCTCACCTGATCATATTAAATTATATTTGAGAAAAAATTATCTGATTGGTTGATTGGGATGTTATTCTAGGCAAAGTCGCATGTCTATTTTGATGCGCTTTAAGAAATTTATGGTGAAAGCGTTTCCATCAGAGTTAAGGCATATTTTTTCTTACTTAGTTTATGCATATTTTTTCTTAGTGTTTTACGTTTTTGATGCTCTTTTTAGAATGGTTTCACAGGGTTTGGAACAGCATTGGGGTGAGTAATTAATGGCAGATTTTTCTTTTTGCGGCGCACTATCCCTTTAAGAAACTAGCCAGAAGTAGTGGGTCACGTCTATTTCTACTATTTCTATTTCTAAATCAGGCCTACTGCTCTTTTCACGCTCTACATAGCATTCTGCGTACATGCACTTCACCTTAACAGCAGGACTTCCTTAAAACGAGTCATAAGGGCACACGTAGAAAAATAGTCAGTTGTTTCATTCAGAGAATTCACCATTTTTTCAAGGAAACTTTGTTGAAAAGAAGTCTGCTACCATTAAAAAGGAAGGAGAGGAACTCCTTATCTCTAATGTGGTACACGCGTGTAACTGCTGACACCACTTGATCAGTACCACTTAAAAACAGCCCCTAGAGAGGCACAGTTCCTCTTACATATTGTTACACGTAGAACATAAAGAGATGAGAGTCTCGTTTCATGTCTCGGGGAAAATATGCATATCCACATCAAAGATCTGTGGTAAATGCCTTTGCTACATTGTGCACTGCACAGCCAGAAAGCCCCATTCTCATAACTCAAATACCCATTTTCACACATTTTGCAGAGCGTGCTATAAGCGTTGGCTTTTTGCTTTTTGAAGTACGTTTTCAGTCGGCCCTCTGCAAAAACCATCAAAATACCGACTTGCCGTCAGTGCGAAGGTGTAACAGAAGTAGCAGATGTTGACACCAGTAGAAAAGCATTCTCCCGCTGAGGTTTGGTTTGTGTTATATTATACGCCTCGACCATAAAGGCAAATAGATACATGCACGAGGGAATTCCCCTGAGCCTCTGAACAATTACAGATGTGTAAATCCCCACTGCATGTCCTGGGCCAATCTCCTCCGTCTGACAGGAGCACAATGTCCTCTCGCTGCTATGGGAAGCAGATGGCTGCTCATCTGAACATAGCTTTGTACTTTGGATAAATACACTGATCAGTCCGTAGGCCTTTATCGGCGATATTATTGTTTTTTGCCGAAGCGCTCAGCGGGATCGCATGCCTCCTGGGATACGCGTTATCGCGCACCTGGGCCAAACATGACAGGGAAAGTTCAGGGGGTTTTAGAAAAGAGGAACTGTACATATTTAAGGGAACCTAGTTGTAAAAGAGCGAATGTTATTCAACACTCTGTACGCTTCACAGACTCACTAACACCTTGCTGAAATGATTTGGAAACCTTGTTTTGATTTTGATAAACACATGATTTTCTGTTGGTTTTGGCAGGATGAGTGGTAGATATTACAGTGTTATCTTGAAAAGTGTACCGTTTAAATTAAATTGTTACGCTGCAAACAAATCTTTACAATAATCTCAGAGCGCTGTTGACATTGCTTGCTGTTTTTTAATGAATAATGATGTACAGTAAATATTATTTGCAATGATTTGTGTCAAAATTGAATATTTGAAATTGTTGTAATAGTTAAAAGGGAATTTTTTCCATTCCTTTTTTGCATTTGATGCATTGTTGTAGAATTTTATATATATATATATATATATATATATATATATATATATATATATATATATATTTCCTTTTAAAATAGAAGTGACCACATTTATTTTTGACACAATCCATGTAAGGTCAACAAAATGCCAGCGGCATGCAGAGCTTCAATAATGACTTCATGTTGACTGTGTAGAGGGGAATTTTGGGATAATCATGAATCACTCATAGCGGCTTCAATAAGCGTTGCCATGTCACATCCACAACATGTCAGGACACATGTCCACTCAGTAATGACTTTTAGTGAAAAGAACATGTTTAGTCATACTTGACTCACCAAAGCATAACAGCATTTGTCATATTTCATAGGTGCAATCGAGACCATGCAACAGAGCAAAGTCAGTTACAGTGTTTTACTAGGAGGGCAAAAACAAATCCCTGGAAAATCAAAACAGAGGTTCAGATTTCAAGCCTACATTCGACCAATATTTCATATTAAATGTAAAATACAGAAAGGTTTGCATGATCTCAATTCTGCAAAACCTTTGCATTTAAACCAATAAAAATGCTAATTTGCGTGTTTAGAGGACTGGTTCACCCAAAACTAAAACTCTCAATCTATCTCAGCGTTTGCATTTTTATTTTATTTGTATTTTTAATGTGAACAGATTTGTTTCCAACATCTAGCATCTCTACTCGGATGTTAACTGATGAGTTACTTGTGTATTTTTGTGATGTTTTTCTCAGTGGTTTGGACTCTCATTCTGACGGCACCCATTCACTGCAGAGGATCTATTGATAAACAAGTGATGTAATGCTAAATTTCTCCAGATCGGTTTGTGAAGAAAGCGAACTTCGTCTATAGTATCTCGGATGAGTATACATTTTAAGCAAACCCTCTTTTTAGGGGTGAACTACTCCTTTGCACAAACCTCTTGCTGTGACCGAAATAACTTCATTCGCTTCTTTTCATTACAGATTAATTAAATGGGAAGCGGTGACAGGGACTTTTAGCGATTTCAGGGTCGACCAAATGTCATTCATCTTTGACTTTCAAGCTCTATTTGTAGTCATCCTGTTTCATTTATTTTGGACAGTGACCATTATGAGTCTTCTGGTATTTTACGGGCTTCCCAGATTCACACCACCTCAAAACTGGATGTGCGCCGGTACCTGTGGAAAGGCTGTGAGAGAGCAGGAAAGCAGCTCTGACACACTCCCACAGGTTAACTCTCCGAAAGCCGAATTGGGTCACAAGGGGATTTCAGCGTGGTAGGTGTTTAAGAAACGGCCCTGTTTCTCACCAATTTATGCACTTCAAATACGTTTGGTGCATGTCTTTTCTGCTTTCGTCTGCGAGAGAAAAAAAAAATAGCGCTCGATGTGTAAAAAACACTTCTTTTTTTGCACACGCTCGCCTTAAAACATGTCATTTCTTTGCATGAGCTATTCTTCTAAGAATTAAATACCAAAACCTAAAGGAAGTGAGTCGAGATAAGTTTGAGCCGTTTTCGCTGAAAAAGAACAGTCTTGTAGATGAGATAAGAGTACGTTCACAACCGTGTGGTCAGCGCCAAGTCAGGGCGGCCGAACATGCGCCTCAGAGGTTTGGGGTCAAGAACATTTCGCCTATAAATATGCATTTAAGAGATAAAAGCTTGTTTTCATTAACTGTGAGGTAGGATTATCTTTGATTAGATTATTAAAGTCTATAGGTTTCCTGGTAGAAAAGTCTAAAGGTAGAAAACAGGCACAAACTATACATGTAAACTAATCAGTTTTAAATCCTTTTATTAAACGTTACAATCAGAGTTTAAAAGGGGGTTGAGTTTTTAGAGATGATAATTTTTATATAGTGGCAATATTTTACGTTTTTGCAAAGCTTTTAGAGCACTGGAAAAACACTTCAGATTAATTTGCGATGAAACGAATCTGTATTATATTTTAAATTGATATTATATTTTGAAAGCACTTTTGCATTTTAATAACTGCTTGTAATATCTATTTCAAAGACAATTAATTGATTAAATTCTGCTGCCAAATGTAGCTACAAGCATTTGTGGCAAACAAAAAATAAATAAACATATTTAAAAAATGTCCATTTGTAATGATCAAATTTCTATTTAGGGCATTTAAAGTATATTAACTTAAAGTAAAATATATATTTACACCAGTTAAATTACAATCAAATGGGCCTAGGCCTACTTTTGTTAAACAAATTAAATTGTATTATTGCACCAGTAATATTATTAAGACCATGATTTAAAATATATTTTAAAGTAATACTTTTTAATTTGTCTTTTTCACAAAATGCTCTTTTTTTAAAAAAAAAAAAAAGTAAGTGCATTCGTGGAAGTAGCCTATACTCTCTTTAAGTAGGCTACACATATTTATACGGCCTTTGATCTCATCGATATTATATAAGCTGCAAGTACAGTTAAAATAGCATTGTAAAGAGAGAAACATATTATATAAGTGCAAACTGTTTAATTGGGGTAAAATGACCGCAATAGCGCCGAGTCAGACGGTGACCCGGAAAAAAAAAAATCCACTGCTTCCGGGTCATTCGTTCTGCATGTCGCTGTTCTGTGTAGTCTGTAATACTTTTGCGATTTTACGGTTAAGAAATTTCTTGTAAACATGTCCCGGGGTTCGAGCGCGGGGTTTGACCGGCACATCACTATCTTTTCTCCGGAGGGAAGACTTTACCAAGTAGGTGAGTACGGACGACTTTATTGGACTTGAATGGGAGCTAGTAAGTGCACAGTCATGTCGCCTACAGAGCAGCTCACACTCACTCTGCCTCACACCAACAGTTAGCATGAGCTCGTACTATTATTATTCTGTCACATGAAATGCCTTTTACCTGTATGTGTCTGTTTTTTTCTTCTGTTGTTATATATAACGTCCCATTTGGTCTAGTAGCTAGCTCGTTAGCACTAGCAGTGAGTGATGGAGAATAGGTTGATTTGATGTGTAGTGCAGTAATTTTATCACACATGAACTGGTTTAAATCCGAAACTATCTTAGAAATGTGTAGTCACTGATCCACAGTGATGTGCGTTGATGTATATATTGATGAGGCGCCGACATACTGGCTAGTGAGGTTTCTAAACATTCACCATGGCAACCGCAGTTTCCGGCTAAATACCATCATTTATAAACATTGTGCGTTAACAGCTTGCCAGTAACAGCGTATCTTTGAAATACCACGGCAGAATAGGCATGAATAATAGATTAATATTATTAAAAAATTAACAAATCAGTATTTGATTGCATTGTTTTTCTTCGTGGTTGCTGGATTGTTTTAATTGTTAAAGCATAATTGTAGAATATTATGCTTCTTTCAATCAGTCTGAGAAGCAGTTTTATTTAGTTATGTATTATTTTTTACATATTAAAATACACAATTTTATGTTATTTTTTTGTTAGTCTCCAATTTTTATTTATTTTTTTGATATTTTTATTTTCTATTCCCAAAGAAAATTCTCAGAAATACCTTTTGATTGAACCTTTTAACGTTCTAAATAACTTTTAGTAATTTTTTTTTTTACAGAATATGCATTTAAGGCCATAAACCAGGGTGGTTTGACATCCGTTGCCGTTCGGGGGAAAGACTGTGCAGTAGTCGTCACACAGAAGAAAGTCCCAGTAAGTTTTTTGTCGAGTATCCTTTCTCAACCGAAATTAGTTTGTCTGAGGAACATCTCTCAGAATTGCCTGATGTTTCACTGACTTGAGAAATAAATACTATTGTAATTGGCTATATGTTATGTATCCTCCCACAAACAAAGCAACCCGCACAAACATTATTAATACATATGCATAACTGGTTCTAAATCAACATTGTTTGGTGAAAACGTTGCTGGAAAGAAGGACTTTTATTAATGCCGCTGGTCAGTTGAGTTCCAGCGCTGCTGCTGATCGAAGACGGTCTGTGTTTTCCAGGACAAGCTGCTTGACTCTTCCACCGTCACGCACTTATTCAGGATCACAGAGAACATCGGCTGCGTGATGTCAGGAATGACGGGTACGGATCTCGTCCCTGAGATGTCTCGCGATGTCCGCTGGAGCCGATGCGCTCATCCATGTCTTGTGTTTTGTGTTCAGCTGACAGCAGGTCTCAAGTGCAGCGAGCTCGCTACGAGGCCGCCAACTGGAAGTACAAGTATGGTTATGAGATTCCAGTAGACATGCTCTGTAAAAGGATCGCCGACATCTCTCAGGTTTACACACAGAATGCAGAGATGAGGCCGCTTGGCTGCTGTAAGTCATCCCTGAATCCCATCTATATCTTTTTCCTTTTTTAATCCCCTTAATACAAATACCTAAACATCTATAAATCGAGATGCATTTGCTTGAAATGAAACGAGAAGATGTAAAGTTAACGAGTTTATGCTTGAAACGAGAAGCAATATCTTGCGGTGAGATCAATGAGACCTTTGCTTAAGATCGCGTTGTTAGGAGAGAGGAGAACCGGTCCAAAGGTCACTTCAAATAAAATGTTTAACAGAACCCCTTCAGCAGCATGCAGTTCCTTCCCTGCAAGCGTCTCCCAAACAGCCGTCAAATTTTTTGCAAGAAAATGCCCCAAAACACTTCAAAACAAAAGTAGGTGCAAACACTTCCTTGAAGACAAGAACATTGAAATGATGGCCAGGCGTGGTCTAACCCCGATTCGAAATGTCTGGAAAATCCTTTCTAAGAAACCGAACACGGAACTACGAAAGAGTCTACACTTCCTGCTAATTTCTTGCAGATTTTACCCTTCAAAATTGAATTTTAATCTTATTTCATGCTACAGTTGCCTAATTTTGATCACCGTGATCAAAATAAGTTTTTGCTGAAATGCCTTAGATATTTTACTGAGCAACAGTAACAACATTTCAGAAAAAGTCCAATATCTCTAACTTGGTCACAAAATTATTTTATATATATATATATATATATATATATATATATATATATATATATATATATATTATATTTTATTTATTTATTTTTTTATTTAATATATTTTATATATGTGTGTGTGTGTGTGTGTTTTATTTCTTTTATTTATTTATTTAGTTTCAGCATTGCACAGCACGTTTTACACAAACAACCAATATGCAAAGTAGCTTTCATGCGTTGTCTTTTTCAGGCATGATTGTGATTGGTGTAGATGAGGAGCTCGGGCCACAGGTGTATAAGTGTGACCCGGCGGGTTATTACTGTGGCTTCAAGGCCACGGCTGCAGGTGTCAAGCAGACAGAGGCTACAAGCTTTCTGGAGAAAAAAGTGAAAAAGAAACTCGACTGGACCTTTGAGCAGACAGTTGAGGTACAATCAGAATTCATCAAAACCTTTGCTACAGCTTTATCAAAATGAATTCAAGCCTCTAAAAGTGCCACGTCAGCACCCCAGGGTGTTTAGCAGATCTTTATCCAGTCCGCATAGCACCGGTTCTCTGGAATGGAAATATCAGCTTCCTCTTAACTTGCTTTGCTCAATAATGTAGTTAAAGATGTTACAGAAACGAATTGGTGATATATATGCTTGCTTCCTGGTTCATTTCACAATTTCTTAGTAAACAGTGTTGCTGATCTGTGTGTTTTGTAATCTGAAACGATCTACTTAAAGCTCCTTTTAAAAGAAACGTTTGCGCAAAAATGAAAACTCTGTCATTAATTGCTCACCCTTTTATCGTTTCGAATACGTAAGACCTTCGTTTATCTCCTGAACACAAATTAAAATCCGAGGGCTTTCTGACCCTCTCATAAACAGCAAGGATCCTAACACGATCAAGTCAACACATCAACGCCCAGAAAAGGAGGTCATTAAAGCTGCAGCAACTTTTTGGGGTTAAAAATGATCCAAAATCAATATTTGAACGAGCCAATGTTCAACACTATCGCCTTATGTGCAGACATACTCTAAAACGGTGCTATAGGGTGATGGTGAGGAGATGAATTGTTTAATAAAGTTATTATTTTTGTTTTCTTTGCGCATAAGAAGTAATCTCGTAGTTTTGTAAAATTACGGTTGAACCACATGGATTGGTGTAACAACCTCCTTGCTACGTTTCTGCCCCTTGATCGTTTTAGGAGTGTTGCTCTCTATAGAGAGATCTTGGGATTCATCTAAAAGGCCCTAAATTCCCCATTAGAGGTTATGAAAGGTTCATATTTTAGCTTTGGGAGTCCCCAACAACAGGCTGACGTGCACGCAAGGTCAAAAACACTTTCATTTTCTTTGTAACGTGCATTTACTTTTACCTTATTTGTTCAAGGACTCCCAAACAATTAATTTAACGATTCGTTTTTCCAAACTTTGTTTAGATTTGGTTTAAAGCAGCGTGAATGAGCTTTTAAAACCGCACCTAGCGCAAAAAGAATGAATTAGCGTTTTAATTCAGACCGAGGCGGCGAAAACAAATCACGCTTTCCCAGGTCTGCGCGCCAAAATAGCGTTTTGAACTGGATTATCTGTGTGTTCGATTTAATAAAGCCTTTCCATCCGCAGACGGCGGTCACTTGTCTATCAACCGTTCTGTCGATCGATTTCAAACCGTCTGAGTTGGAGGTAGGCGTCATCACAGCGGAGGATCCCAAATTCAGGTGGGTGAAAGAAGCCGTCTACACGGAGAGATCTACAGCAAACCACTTCTAGAAAAGCTGACGGTCCACGGCTTCAGTAGTGATATTCGTCACATGACGCAGACACGGCTCATTTATGTATATAATTAGAGTGCACTGATTATGTTTTACGCGGTTCTGGCCCCTAAAACGACTTGCTCCTTTGCTCCGTTCACAGGATTCTGTCTGAGTCCGAGCTGGACACTCATTTGGTGTCTCTGGCTGAGAGGGACTGAGATCTCCAGGGCGCTGCTCACGGTGTTGAGATACGTAGGATCCTGCGCTGAGCTTTTGTTCTTATGTAAATTCCCCCTGTTCAATTAAATACGTTTTGAGAAAAACATTAAGATTCCTGCTCTCTTTCTTCCTCCTTCCTTTTTTTCTGGTATAGCAGTATGATTGACTGGGGGAGTCCCCATCACGCACATCTTTCATTTTCGCCGCGTCCTGTTTTTTCCCTAGCTCGTTTGACAACTGGGAAATATTTTACAAACCGGTTTCATTTCGTGGAATTCTTCTTGTGAACTTTGCGCATCTTAAGTGTAACAAGAGTCAATCAGGGCTGGCTAGAGATTAAGCGAGGGACGCCGGACACGTGACGTTGAGTTCAGTCGCACTGCTGATCTGACTTTAGTGTTTTTCCTTAACCTTGTGGCTCAGCTGAAAATATGAATTTAAGCGATCGTTTCCGTGCAGCTCTGCGTAAATCTGATCCACAAGTACATGTTTGACGAAAAGCAGAAGAAAATTATTTTAAGGAAAGTGACAGTAAAGACTTTTATAATTTTAACAAAATATTTTACATAAATTGTCTCTTCAGAAAAAAGTTAAACTGTTTCCATAGAAATATTAGGCAGCACAACTATTTTTAACGTTAATGATGCTGATAAGAGTGAAGACTGGAATAAGGATGATGAAAAATCAGCTTTGCATCACAAGAATAAATTACATTTTAAAACGTCTTAAAATACAATTTCACTATATTACTTTTTTATTGTATTTTTGATCAAATAAATGCAGCCTTGTCAAGAAAAAGACTTTTTTTAATATATATATATATATATATATATACACACACACACACACACACACACATATATATATATATATATATACACACACACACACACATATATATATTATGTGTGTGTGTGTGTGTGTGTGTATATATGTATATATATATATATATATATATATATATATATATATATATATATATTAAATATGTATTATTTCTGTATATATCGAGGGGTGAGAACCAGAAAGGAGTAAGTGACATTTCACAAACTTTACAGGAGGGCCGAAACCAAAAGTTACAATACTTTCATATGACTGTGTACTGATTTTAATCGTTTAGAACAAAAGTTTGTACGCTTATGGCTGACATTTTACCAGGTCATCAAGAGCTTTCATATTTCTTTCATGTATATATTTTAATTTTACCCAAAATGTCACTTATGCCCTTCTGGTCCCACCCCTTGATATGTGCAAAGGTGAACATTTCAAGACTACTGTGTATGTACACACACACACACACACACACACACACACACATATATAATGGAGTTGGAATTCACCTTGATGATTACGATGTATGTCACATTGAAAACTTTCCAATCGTTTTTATAGCATGATACTCATTGTCAGGACAACAAAGCTATGGAATTTCCCTAAAATTCATGATCCCTGGCTCATCCGTCTCCAGAAACATGATTAATGCCTTTTTAAAAACAGCGCTATGACTTAGAATTAGGTGGCGATCTGAACAATCCACAAACCGCACTGATCCGTCATGTGTTTATGGATAACCTGCTCATGCATACACATAATGTAATCCTAGCAATGAATATATCATTTTTTATGAACCTCACACCTTTAGTGGTCGGGTGTTCATTTCTCTTTCTTGTGGGAAACTTTACACCGAGCGTGAGTCAGACGTTCATGACTCCACTTCAGCAGACCCAAGGAATTTTATTCTAACTCTAGTGACGCATCTACGTGACTCATGCGTTCCAGAAAGGAAACGATAGTTACTGTACGCACCGAGGGCTTTTTTTTCTTCTTCTTCTGAACCGACACCAAGGGCTGCTATTCCACCTCTACAGGGGTTTACATGTTCTTTCACAAGTTTCACAACTCAGAAAATTTCCAGGCCTTCTGAAATCACTCCATCGCATTCAATACAAGAAAACACCCCAACTCGAATCTGCGCTATTTCTTTTGCTTTTAATGTAAAAATATTCTCACAGTGTCATATATAGACTATAAACATATCAACAAGTGTTTCATTTCGCGTATTTACAAATATTAAAAATATATCTCTCTCTATATATTCACAAAATATACACATTTTCCCAACTCTTTGGATTATTGGTAAAGCTTTTGGTCCAGCTATCTTCGGGGGTTTTCCGTGTTGAACAGCACCACTCACCGTCGCGCTTCCTGGAAGGGGCTCGGTCTTCCACTATAGAAGTCCCATCGAGGATTGACGTCCTGGGATAAGGCGGACCCCGTCCCAGACCTAGAGACAGCACCTACGGCCTTCGCTGCATTGCATCACAGGGAATGTTGTCCCGAGGGCCCGACTATCTCCCACAGAACTGGATATCGTCATAGATCTGTTAAAACAAACGAGAAAGACGTTTAAACACAACCCGAACGGCTACGTAAAAGGAATGGCGCAACGTCAAGACGGGACGCGAAATGTAGGAGAGGTTTCTCAAGGAAACTTACACATTCTTCATCGGACATCCAGTCCTCATCGCTGTCCTCTGACTCGCTCTCCGGCATCGCTCTGAGCTCCTGAGCCGTCCGGGTGTAAAGCTGCCTCTGGATCTCGCTGTTCTGGCGGCCGAAGGTCAGGTGGTACGGCGTGTACCCGCCGTAGGTTAGACTATTGACATCCGCTCCCAAAGTGATGAGCACGTGCACCAGATCCAGGTTCTGCAGGTCCACGGCCAAGTGGAGTGACGTACGGCCGCTACACTGCTCCTAAACGAGACGAATCTTACATTAGTACTCTATTGGAGCGTGTGAGGGACTCGTCTGTGAAGCTGGGGGGTGTTTTAAACTCACGCCTTACCTTTGCGTTTACATCCGCCCCAAGCTGGACCAGACTCTCCACCATTGAGAGGTAGTTGTTAATGGCCGCTATGTGGAGACACATGTGTCCTGTCATCGAAAAAGAAGGATTACATTAAAAAAATGTAGAACAAAAGACGTGTTTTTGAACTGTGCTGCAATTTTACGCGAAACCAAGACTCACCGCTGTAGTTCGGGAAGCTGAGAATGGAGTGTAGATGCTGGGTCTGAATTTGAGTCAGCACCGAGAAGCAAGCCTGCGAGCCTCTTTTGCAGGCGATGTGGAGGGCCGTGTTCCCGCTCTGGTCCACCAGCCGTGGATCGCAGCCGGCCTTGAGCAGTCTGTCCACCATGTGTGGCTGATCCGTGATGACGGCGAGATGCAGGGCAGTCTGCGGGACGGAGGCCGGATGTTAGTCACGTTAGGAAAACCGGGTGAATCGTGCGGATAGCTGTGTTTGGGGAGCTCTATTACCTGTCTCTGGTTGTTCTGTCTGTTCAGGAACGGGTCGTTCTGACACTGTTTGATAATCTGGATGGCATAGTCGTCCGCCTTGTGAATGATGGCAAGGTGAAGATACCTGGAAAATAATGTGGGAGGGTTTTTTTTTTAGAAAATATTTTAAGCACACTCTCAAAGGATGTGGTTTAGCAGACACACACACACACACAGTATACGAGCAGGCAGCGTTTCGCAAGAATGGAGTTTTTAAGGTTATTTCAACCAGTGTGGCTCCACACATCTGATACGTTATGCGCGCTTGGCCGCGCGCCAGGGACTTTCCTGCCTGCGCGCTTTGTTTGACAAGCGCCTCCCACTTTGGGCGCCGCTCCAAAAAGATATTTGTTTACTTCCGCACTTTAGCCATATCTCGCAGATTAAACTATTTACAAAAACTTCTCTTCTCTCTTTTTTTTTCCAGTTTACAATTACAGCTGTAACAGTCAAGGTTGCTCAGTTTACCCAAATCGATTTTTTTAAGCACTGCAACTTGCATAATTTAGCGTAAAAAGAAGGGAACAGTTGCCTAACAACAAATGCATTGCTTCATTTAATGCGTTCGACAGCTATTCCAGACGCCGTGAAGTCGGTTTTGCACACATTATATGATTTCTGCACTTTTTAAGCTATATATATATGAAAATTGCATTGCGGTGTTTTTAACTTTAATGAAAATGCTTCCACTTACGTGTCTCCATCCTCGGTGACTTCTTGCGTCCAAGACTCGCACGTCCCCTTCGGAATCGCAATCCGGTCTCCAAGAAGCAAAGTCTCAATTTCCTCCACAATTTTCATATACTCGTCCTCCTTCAGCGAATCCACGCCGCTGTCGACGCGTTCCTCCTGGTGTTGCACCTTCCTGTTTTTCATATCCGTTTCATCCATATTACAATCCCGAAAGTCGACCGAGCCAGCTCTGTGTACATCCATCGCGACGCTCGCAGTAGCGCGGTCTGAAGTGAAGTGTGCGGAGAGGGCGGCGCGACGCGCTTTTATACGCGCGCCTGCGGTTCCATTCTGCACGGCCGGGGATTTCCATTTCTAACTATCTTCACTCCGAGCTGAAAAGGGGAACTCGTAGCGGGCTTTTATTTAGAGAATTTCCCTCAAGATGACTCCGCGAAGTAAGAATGAAAATCTGTATTTTCCTATTACACATTCAAATCTACCTGCTTGTGCGCAGCGAGCCAAACGCGCAAACAAGGGGAAATAAATGACAAGAGAACTCATGAATGAAAATCATGAGGAAGGGGACTATATATTAATGATGCGGGGAATATATGCAGCCACAAATAGCGCGTGATATCAACCTTGTTTTTTGTTTGTATGTTTATTTCCATGCTGATGTACAGTGACCCTATGAAGTCTTTGCATCAGGCAAAATACAAAACAAATTGCCATTTACTCTTAAGAAAAATAAGCCGTGTGATAATTATATACATTTACATGCACGCTCACACACACACACACACACACACACACACACATGTGTGTGTGTATATATATATATATATATATATATATATATATATATATATATATATATATATATATATATACATACACACATATGTGTTGTGTGTGTGTGTGTGTATATATATATATATATATATATATATATATATATATATATATATATATATATATATATGTGTGTGTGTGTGTGTGTGTGTGTGTGTGTGTGTGTGTAAATGTTTGTTAATGGAAGATGTGGTTAATGTGGTTATTCTGCTATAGGACGCATGTGGGAACTTTCAGGGGAAACTGCACTGAATTGAGACATGCACTAAAAATCACCTTGACACAAATTCTGTAGCTGAGGAGCAACTGTTAAGACTTCCTTTAAGAAAAGGAAAAGTGTCTAGAATTCAGGATTTAGGTCAATGGTTGCATGCAATTACAAAAACCTCGAAAAAGTAGATTTTTTAATTAAAACCGTAAATAAAATGAAAAACGTGGTTCCGATACGTAAAAACGGACGTGCATATAATACGAAGTTTTCGCGTGCGTATGATACTTCGCGTTTTTGCGTATTAGTACCGCGAGTCTTCGCTTTTTTTTTTTTTTTTTTTTTTTTTTTTTGCGCGCACTATTTATATATCTGAAATGATAAGCGTGACTTGAATGTTTAAATACTCCCGAGCCAGTCTTTAATTCTTTGCAATCCAAACGTTTTTTTTTTTTTTTTTTTTTTAATTTTGTTGTTTTTGGGGGTTTTTACAGTGCAAAAAGTGTTTTTGAAACTTTTTCAGAATTAATATATTAATTAGAGGATGGCTGAGTCAGTGTAAGGTAAGTGAAGTGAAACACATCCCACATGGAAGGCCCCCTCGATGTTCCACATGATTCAGGCTCGTGGGTCCACCATATTCCCTGCACTTTTTTTTTTTTTTTTTTTTTTTTTTTTTTTTTTTTCTGGGGCTCCCCCTTTAAATTTTCTAGCGGCTGCCGTCACATTTTACCCTCTTTTTAGTATTTTCCACGACAGCACATGAAACCACTCAAACGCTGAACAAAAAAAAAGGACTGGAATTTTAACCGCTTTTACTTCAGAAACCGCCACGGAAAAGGTACAAATATTTCACGACGGGTTCAACATTTTGAGAATCCTGCAACTTCGCGTTAAAATCACGCTGCAGTGAAACTAATCTACGCCGCTTGCATGACAGAAAGCGCGCATTTGCCTTCATTTCGTTACAGAACAAAGGCTTCGTGTGGTCTGGTTTCGTATCCACCTCTTCGAACAGGGCGAGACAGATGGACGGGCCATAAAATTGAAAAGAAAAAAAAAAATGATCTGGAAACTCCAAGTAAATAAAGCTGAATCGATGCGATGCTGACTACTGTGCCGTTCTTCGCCTAAAAAAAATGTACAATGGAAACCAGTGGAGCTCTGTTTGCATAGGAGGAGCCACAACATGGCAACCGTTTCTATCAACAGTGCTTGTGTCACAATACCGTGACATGTGTCAAGATGGTCACACCTTGTAGTGTTGTGCTTGCTTTGCTAAGCAATTGAAAGGACGCTCGTCATGCCATATATGCAGGGAGATTGTTACAGGTTTGAACTTGAAAAGCACACGCTGTTCCAATAGTAATAGTTGGCTACAGTCCAAATAGTGAACGTAAGGTATGTGTGAAACGATTTCTTGCGTTCATGCACACGCGGAGGATTTAGTCGCGTTCTGAATGGAGGGGGTTTTGGGGGGTCGAGCCGTGGGCCGACGGTTTGGCCCGCTGTTCTTAGTCTGACAACACTTTAAAGATCAGCACGTGGGCTGCGTTGGTCCGGGGTAGACCTGTTCTCAGCCTGGGCAGTGAGTCACGGTCCGGCCTCCACGGCTGAGGCCGAGAAACAACAAGCCAGGATCCCGCGAGCGCTCGAGAGCGCAGACACACATACCAGGAAAACCCTCAAAAGCCGGTCGTTTCAGAGAGCCCACGCATCTCCTCCCAGAGACCAGACGGTTTCAGGAGCCGTGCGTTACGATGTTTCGTTGCTAAACGTAATTAATTGGCGCCACATTTTTGAACCGGTGAGGAATGCGGCGCGATCGGTTACAGAGCCGTTCTGCTGCTTCATGCTGTCAGCCGACGCGGCCTGCTCGGGCTTTTATACGTCGTCTTTTTATTTCTTTTTATTTCTACATAAGGAACAAAGCGGTTTAATATACATGCACAAATGAATAATATTTGATTATATTTTAAAGTAATGTAAAAAGGTTTAAGGTTTTCTTTTTATTTAATTATTTAATTCTTAATTTATTTAAGTGGTACTAGTTGTAGTGGACTTCTTCATTATTAGTAGTAGTAGTATTCAAAAAGTGTGCACGCTATGTAAAGTTGAACTAGAAAAAAAAAAATATATATATATATATATATATATATATATATATATATATATATATATATATATATATATATATATATATATGATGAAGGAGGCTTTGGTTGTTTGTAAAAAAAAAAATAAGTAAAAACTATTATTATTCAAATGCATAAAATGCTGAAAAATGTACATTTATTCATTTATTTTTAATTTGTAAATCAACTACACGGGAAGGGGAGGTTTTGTTTATCTGTAAATAATAATAATAATTCTTATTTTATTAATAATATTCACAATGAGTAAAATGATTTAACTGGAACTAATATACAGAAATGTTCCTATTTTTGTTAATTTTGTATATTAACTATGGGGAGGGGGAGGCTTTGTAATAATAATAGTAATTATTGCTATTATAGTTGTTGTTGTTAACAGTGAATAAAAAGTTGAATTGGAAAATGTAGGCCCTTTTTAAATAAAATTTTATTTCATTCATTTTTGTTAGTCAACTATAGGGAAGGGAGAATATTAATAATAATAATTACTAGTATTATCATTATTATTCACAGTTTTACTTTTTTCAAGTATTACTATTATTATTATTATAATATTTTATTTGTATTATTTATTAGTATTATTATTATTATGCACACTGAGTGAAAATATAGCATCATGTATTTCTTTGTAGAATTTTTTAACTTTAAAATGTCATGTTTAATTTTAGGTTTTCAGTTTTTGTTTGCCTTTATGCATATTTTATCACAACACACCGCCACATCACACTTACGCATCAACCTTTTAAGTGATATTTTAAGTGTTATATTGTTCATATATTGTCATATTTTCAAAACGGACAGTAGTTTCCTGTAAATACGGTGTGATGATGCAAAAGCATCTGTGACACGGATCCGATCTGCATGCTGTTTTTTGACTATTCTCTGTACGTGACACAACAAAACCCAGGCCTTTTCCACACTTTGACGCCTGTCACACATCTTCAAATGAGTCAGCGAGCGCAGGCCTTATGATTTGTGTACGATACAATGTAAAGGTCTTCATATTTGTCAACTGTTGTAATGAAGGAAAACATTATACACAAAGTGCTGTAAGTGATGCAGTTTGGGGCAAAGGTCACAAACACTTTCCATCACAGGATTTCTACAGGAATATCTGTAGATTTTATAGATACTGTAGTTATACTACAACTATACATATACGATATATGATATAATTTATATATAATTCAATGTGTGTGTGTGTGTGTGTGTGTGTGTGTGTGATGTTTTAGCTACCTTGTTTGAATTTGAAATGGTTTTAGTAAGAAAGTAAGTAGGCTAAAACTGTATATGAATTACAGTGTATTAAAAATGCTGTTTTTGCTGGATTACAATGTTATAATATAAGATTTGTTTCAGTTTTTACCTAACAGCTGATATATATTACACCACAATTGCTTACAAAAAAAAATCCTAATACATTAATAATCAAAATATTAAATGATTAAGTATATGCTGAAAATATACTCAATAACATGTTGTATTAACATAGTAAAGTGTATCGAGTAAGGAATTACAACGTTTCATGTATGCTGAAAATATGTGACATTATTTTAGTACAAATAATAGAAATGTATGTTGTTTAATATTCAGTTAAAACATATAGATGAATAAAATGATAAAATATGGGAATATGTGAACATATTTATAGATAATCAAGTTTATATGTATTATATGAAGAGTTTATATGCAAAAAAACAGGTAATTATTTTATCTTGTATTTTTATTATTTTTATTTATTTTTGTTATTGTGCTTAGCTGTGTTTGTTATGCTTAACCTAATCAAAATAATTTTTTAGATTAATTGCACAATGAAAAACATGTTTTTTGAAAAGTTTTCTGTTTTTGCAAATTAACACTGTACGTCATTATGAAGAAAAACATATATTGTGAGGTTTATCCATGTAGCCTGCTTGTAGTTATAGGTAATATGTTTCCGCTTGTTAACATGATTTAATTAGTTAACATACAATGAAAAATACGTAATCTTATTATTGAAACAAACATTATTAAAATCCAAAGTTTCATCTGGTATATTAATATTAGTATTAATATTAATTAATGGACCTGTAACATAGAACAGTTGCATTTATATTAATTAAAATGTTACCTGATGAACCTTATTAAAAATGCATAGACTATATTATACATAAAATGTCAAATGCTGTCATGCCTTTACCAAGACACTGCCCAAACACTTTTTTCCTATACAGCCACATACGTTTATATATAAAATGTCTAGCTGTGTTCTTTTTAGGATTATAAGTACCCTGTTAAACCATGACTTATGAAAGAGAAATTGATTGAGTGTTTCAATATAAAGACTACTTAAATGTATATATTTTGCAGTTTCTGTCTTAATTGCAAGCCAATATGTATCAATAGCCATAGATGGTCCATGCACATTGCAGTATACTGAAAAATCTAAGTAATGTTTTGCTTAATAGATTTCATTCTTTTTTTCTACAGCTCCATTATTAAGCAATATATTGTAATGAACAGGGAATTGAACACCGAACATATTGACACATATCTTTTGATATGACCTCACTGGCCATTTGTTGGGATGTTTTCATGGGACGTATAGAAAGAGGTGCTGATGATACCCAGTCATAAATTAGCAACAAGTTACAAATAAAAAACAATATAGTATGTTTTCCATTTTCTTTTTTGTTTTGTTTTTGTCTTTGCTGTTTTTGTAGTTTTTAAATATGTGACCCTAAACCACAAACCCGATCATAGGGGTCAATTTTTTTATTTTATTTTTAATTTTTTTAAGATTTAAACATCTGAAAGTCAATTTTTGGTTGAGATGCTACTATTCATAATCTGTAAAAATAATACAAACAATCTAAATATTCAGAAAATCTCCTAATAAAGTTTTTAGCAATACATATCTGTTTTGATGTATTTACGGTAGGAGATTTCATTGGACCGTCACAACTGGATAGAGAGAGACATATACAGGAAGCATGATTCAGAGCTTCATTTAAACAAACTGAAGAGGAATGCAGAACGGTCAGTCCAAGCTGAAAAAGCACTGAATAATATGTTTTCCTTATGGGCAGAGACAGATGCTTGAGGTAGGTATGTAACCTTGAGGCCAGCTGAGGGTGCAGATAAAGTTCTGGTAAGTGGAATCAGGTGTCCTTAATTAGTAATCAGTCGATTGTGAACAGGTGTGAAAGTACCCCCTCCCCTGGTGAGGATGACCACACCCCCTGGGAGAGGGACTATCTGGGTGAGATTGGTAGAAGTCAGATAGGAGTGATGGATCCAGAACGAATGGATCTCTTTCCACCCATGATCTCTCTTTGGGACCGGACCCCTCCCAGTCGGCCGCCCCGCTGTCGGGGTCTAGGATCTCTTTGACTCCGAAGATGGTTTCTTTGGTGTTACCTCAGGAGGCGGAGGTACCTCATGCTCTGTGGAAGGAGGGAATAGAGTATTAATATAGGGTTTGAGCAGAGAGATATGAGGTAGGCATATATAACGAGGCCTCCTGCACGCCACTGGGAAATGAATGTGCCGACCCAGACTTGGGGGGTCACAGTGAGATGGGGGTCAGCATAGTACTTGTGTCTCCAAACTGACCACTGGAGATGGACATGTGCCAAGGTCCGTACCCTCTTGCTCTTGAATATCGTCAGTGTAGATGATAAACCGGTTGAGCATGTCTCGAAGACTATTCATGAAGTACACGAAGTACTGGAATATGAAAGGTGAGTTTGAAAGGCCATATGGCGTAACCAAGTACTCGTAGTGGCCTGGCGGTCTTCCATTCGTCTCCTTCTCGAATGCGAGAGGCACTCGTGTGTAAGCACTGCTATTCACCACTAGTTTGGTGAATAGTCTGGCTTCCCAACGTTCTTCCAGTGAGGAGGACACCAGAGGGAGTGGACAGGCCAACTTGTTTGTCTGGGAGCTGAGTACATGGTAATCGATACAAAGGCGAAGGCCTCTATCCTTTTCTGACGATACACTCCAGGATCAAGAGGGGATTAGACACGTCCCTTGAGCAACTTGGCCCCAGGCAGCAGGTCAGTGGCCGATGTGGTGGACCTTGCTGAACACGTCCTGGAATGCCCTGTGGACTACTGGAACTCGGACAGAGCTCTGAGAAGCACTGGTGGTTGAACAGATGGATATGGAGATGTTTGATCGACTTGGAGATGGGAGATCGGGCAAACAGTTTTGGAAACAGGATTCACTTCATCCGAGTACTTCTCCCAAATTCCAGTGGAGGTTGGGATGGTGTTGAACCTGCCAGGGGTGTCCCAGAATGATGTCCACTGTGGCTTCCTCCAACACCAAGAACAACTTTTGTTCTGCGTGGAAACACCCAATGTAAATACAGTAGTGACGTCTGGGGTGTGATTACGCACCGATCCCTCTGGCTTTCCTTTGATATCTGAGATCTGATATGTGGTAGCATTGCGTAATCGCGGGAGCAGGGTTTGGGCGAGGCAGAATGGGGAGATTAAATTCCCAGAGACTCCCGAATCAACTAGGACTTTGACTGGAAAGGACTGGCTTAAATGCATTAGGACAGCGTCTGTGTGAGGTTTACGAGAGACATCAGGGTTAATTTGGACTGAACAAGGGGGGCGCCCGGGTCAGGTGCTCAGGAGATGGTCGCTAGACCCGCAAGAGACCTGCAGAGGCCCTAATGTGTCCCAACAAGATACAGATCTGTTGAATCGTCGCTGGTGTTGGAGGGGAGCTGCTACAGGCTTCTTAGGTGTGACAAGCGGTTAGGTGTTGAGAGATGTGACGTGCTTTTTGAAGAAAGATCTCAAGGCCCACTGTGTCTTCATAGACTGACATTTGTTGTCTGATCGAGGGATTGAGACCAAGGCGAAATGCAGACATAGCCCCATTTTATTCCACTCACTGCAAGCTGCAGAATTGAACAGTATAGTCATGAATGGACATATTGGCTTGCCGTAGTCAAAAGGGTTCCTCGTGCAGAGATTGCTGAGGTTGATTTGCCAAACACATCTTGAAAACGAGTGTCCTTATTAACAACCTGGCGAATGTGAACGGGTGGCTGGTGTGACTGCTGAAACTGTGAAACTTTACCTAATATCCTATAATATAACATATTATAATATCCTATAATATGATTTTTGGCATTAAATAAAAATCTATAATTTTGACCAATACAATGTGTGTTTTTTTGGCTATTGCTATTAATATTCCTGTACTACTTCAGACTGGTTTCGATAATTATTATTATTTATTATTTCAGTTCAGAAGAATATATATATATATATATATATATATATATATATATATATATATATATATATATATATATATATATATATGTGTATCAGGCTCTTTGTCCAGCCATGTCTTTTGTGAGGGTCTCATTCACAGCATTCAGGGTTATCTTGGCTGTTTTCTCTGTTGGGTTTGCAGCAGCAACAGCATAAAGCAAGCCTACGGATGCTGCTGCTGGGAACACACTCCTCTGAGCTGCAGAAGAGGAATGAAATTAAAACCAAATAGCCAGCCGTGTTCAACACGCACATCACTGACGCTCTGCGCTCACTTGCACTCGCTCTCAGTCTTGACAGAGGAGGAGACCTGTTCAGTCGCAGGTTGAGCCGCAGGCTGAAGAGAGCAGCAGCCGCCTGAAGAAAACATCATGCAGTGTGATGCTGAAGGACAATGAGTGTAAATCATGCATGCTGTACGGCCCTTAAGTCTTACCTGAGACGACATAAACATAAGATCTAGCGTTGGTCATCATGAACACCACAGGCGAGCATGAAGACCTCCATTCAGGCTGATGGCTGGACAGGAGATACTGGCTGGAGTTTGCTGAACAAGACAAAAATGAATGAACTAGAAATCCTCAGATAAATCTTTAGATCATTAATTAGCTGGAAATTAGATGCATTACCACAAAATAATGAAAAAAAATTAAATACAACAAAGCAGTGTTTCAAATTACAGCATAAATGCCAGAGCAAATGTCTTACAAATAATATTTTTTTATGGACAACAATGAAAGAAGTACCATTGGTTTAGATCAGATGTTCAAATTCAATATAAAATTAAACCTATATTTGCAATATGACTGCCTTCAGGTTGTTTTCTAACTTTAATTTCTGACCTGTAGATGAAGTACTTTGGGAAGGCATATTGTTGGAAGTCGATGTCAATCTTTCGAGGTGTGAGTCAATCTTTTCAAATGTTGCAAAAAAAAAAAAATGCATCTATTCCTTAACGTTTAAAAGATGCACTTTCAAGTTTTGTTGTAAGAGTAGTGAAATATACTGATTTGACGTATAAATCTATTTGTAAGTGATTTGAATCTGGACAGCATTTAAGCACATGCAGGTTGGATTGTGGCTTTTTAGCGGAGGAGGTAAAATAGCCTTAGCTATTACAAGTCATGCTGACGCCTTTCAAAACTACATCTCTGTCATCTTCTTGAACTTCCAAAATTCAATGTGGGTTTCTCCGGAACAACGGCCGTATCCAGTTTAAGCTGCATGATGAAAATAAGTAACATGAAAAAAAAAAAAGAGAGAGTGATTTTGATTTGACTGAAACGTACAAATTGCGGTTTGTAGTGTAACACTTTGCAATGCGCTAATGTTGCCTGGCGTTCGTCTCAGTGTAAGGAACGTGAATTAATAAATTGTGAACGCAATACGTTTGCAGACGGCGCCCTCTCTGGTTGTAAGCGAGTCAAACTTTTCTTCATCTAGAGGAAGCCGTTTTCCATTTAGCCGCGTTCATCTCTTTAGATCCCGCCCTCTCGCGGGCCACGATTGGTTGATTATGTACAATGCCTGCGCGCGATTGGTCAAAGTGCTTTTCAGTCATTACTTTCAGCAAACGAATCCAAAACCGGGCTTTTCGTCAATTTAGAAATCCTGGTCAGGATAAAGAGGGCTTGCAACTATCATCTTAAATTGCATTTGTTTAGAAGTTAGAGGGTCAAATAAAGATGTTTAACTTCCAATACTATTTAAATGTTTTCTTTTTGACTGTTTCTCTTCTAACCGTTTGTTTTCTATGAAAACAAATATATAGACCGCTAACACTAGCTTTTTCAAACCCGTCTGTTTTCTTTTGTGCTAATAACACAAATATCCATAAAAGTATTGATTTATGTTTCTGTGTGTAGTGATGTTTTAGCAATTTTGGTAGGCCTGTGCAAATTCCTCATTTCAAATAAAGCACTGCAGATCCCATCATGCACCGGATTGAGCGTAAACAGAATCTGACCAATGGATTTGCAGGATTCGTGAAGTCACGTGTCTAGCAGCCCGACGATTGGTCATCCGCGAATCCATGTTTGAAACGTGATTTTCTTCGCCGGCCGGTGGTGTCGTCTATGTCTCAGCGGGTTGTTTACAGCATTAAATACTTCATTTAGGATGCCAGTTCACCCGCGCGATAGAAAAGAGAATAACCACGAGGAAATGGACGTGGATTATCCCGAACAAGAGGCCAGCAGCTCCGACGAGGAGGACTCTGTGAGCTCGACTGCGTCTGAGGATGGAGACACTTCAGGTAACGTTCACGTTACATACAGACTCTCCACGAGAGAAAGAAAACACAGCCTTGTGTTGTGTGTGGGAGAGTAATAATGATGATGCTGATGTTCTTGCAGACATGGACGATGAAGACTGTGAAAGAAGACGAATGGAGTGTTTAGATGAGATGACAAACCTTGAGAAGCAGTTCACAGACCTGAAGGATCAGTAAGTGATATCATGAAAACCTGCAGTATGGGATCCAGAGCACAAAACCAGTCATGAGTAGCACGGGTTTATTTGTAGCTATAGCCAACAATACAAGGTCAACGTGATCAAGACTTAATTATATATATATGTATGTATATATATATATATATATATATATATATATATATATATATATATATATATATATATATATATAACACTTAATTTGGACAACTTTAAATAATTTTAAATGATCTCAATATTTAGATTCCACATTTTCCTGAGCCAAGTATTTTCCCATCCTAACACACCATACATCAGTCTGTTTATTTAGCTATCAGATGATGTGGTCCAGGGTCATTTATTTCCTGTGAAGTCTCCATCCAGTTTGTCCTGACTCTCTTTAGGTTGTATAAAGAGAGACTGAGTCAGGTGGATCTTAAATTGCAAGAAGTGATCGCCGGCAGTGCTCCAGAATACCTGGAGCCCCTGGCCACCCTGCAGGAGAACATGCAGATCCGGACCAAAGTCGCAGGTCAGCTCTGTACTGTTTGTGTAAAGACGGTACTGAAGTATTTAAGCTTTGTACTTCACAGGAATTCAGTTATTGTGTTTGTTTGTTTGTTACGTTATACTGTAAAGCAGTGTCCTAAAACCTGTTTCAGGCCAGGAGTGTTGCATTTATAGCCTGGCCTGTAACTTAATATATTTACATAATATATTTACACACTGTTATAATGCTTACAATAATCATTAGCCTATATTTTCCATCTGCTTCTAACATCTAACCTTGATAACCGGTGATGTTGGTATAATGTTGGGTTTTGTAAGATGTTTTTTAAAAAGTTTTTTACATTTTCTTACACTTTTAAATTTCAAAATGTAATTATTCCTGTAATGTTAAGCTGATTTTGTCTTTAGAAATCATTCTGATATGCAGATTTGTTTTTTTAATAGTTCAAAAGAATATATATTTAACGATTATATGTTGTCATGTTGTACTAATAAAAATTGCACTATAAAAATATATAACTATAAACTAGAAAAAGCATAATAATACATTGTAATATTAATTGTAATATGTCTCTAATAAACCTATTGTATTGTATATTTATTATAAGTGTGTTTATTGTCACTTTTGATCAATTTGATGCATACTTTCTATATAAAAGCATACATTTCTTTTAAAAAATTGGATATTTCCAAATAATTATTTTCAAATAATTGATGCAGTAATACTGATAGTAGATATTTAAATATTAGATTTACCTTATTTACAAAGAACGTTAAAAAAATAAGCCTAATAGTAATAAGAACACTTACTATAAAAAGTAAAGGACAAATTAGACAAAAATGTTTCAAACATTGTGCTATAAAGCCATGATATAAAGACATAAATCCCGGTGTCTGATTTTCTGATGCTGCTGGGACGGCTTTAGTAACTTTTCGCTCACATGCATTATTTCAGGGATCTACCGTGAGCTTTGCCTGGAATCTGTTAGAAACAAATATGACTGCGAGATGCAAGCCGCCAGCCAGCACTGGGAGGTAATAAAAGAGACTTCATTCATATTCACACAGCCCGCTTCTTCCGCTTGTTTAACTTAACGTCGAGGCTCCATATACACCGCTCATGATGTGTTTCCACAGAGTGAGAAGCTCCTGCTTTTCGACACGGTCCAGAGCGAACTGGAAGAGAAGATCAGGCGGCTGGAGGAGGACAGACACAGCATCGATATAACTTCAGGTAGTATGCGGATGGTCGGCTGTCAGTGTAAATGTTTAACTGGCTTCTCATTACTGGATGTGCTCTTGCATCAGAACTGTGGAACGATGGTCTGCAGTCTAGGAAGAACAAAAAGAAGGATCCCCTCAGTTCTGGAAAGAAGAAGAAACCTGTCGTCGTGTCAGATATCCTTTATATAGTAGCTAGTGCTGCACGTTTGAAGTCATTTGTGAGTGCGTTTACGCCAGCTGCTTTAATGCATTGGTTTCCTGAGCCGTCCCACGACCATACATTGTTTACATGTTGCAAGACCTGGATATACTTGAAGACTGGACCGCCATAAGAAAGGTGTTTATTCGTTTAGCTGTCTCGTATCATTCTTAGCTCAGATTTTTGTGTTCTATTAAAAACTTTATATTGAAAAAACATTTGAAGATGTATATATTAAAAATAAATATTTTTGCAGGTGTCTGTTTATATTTGTTTACATTTTTTTTTATTTATTCATTTAAATATTTGAAAGTGAGCTATTAGTTTTCTGTCGTTAATAAACTACCTGGTTTTTCATAGGCAATGGCTTCGATGGGCCCTCATAGAGTAAAAGCAGATGGTAAGGATTTCTGTGTAAACTCTCTTTATCAGCCTGTGTAGACTGTAAAGACCGTTGTGGGACAGCGTTTGAGGTCTCTGAACCGTATGTGTGTCTCAGCTCCTCTCAAACCAGAACGACACCATCATGTTGCCCGATCAGAGGACGGACGCCTGTTTTATGACAACAAGTGGTACAGCCGAGGTCAGGCCATATGCATCAACAGGAAGGATGAATACCCCACCAGGTGAGTGTGTGTGTGTGTGTGTGTGTGTGTGTGTGTGTGTGTGAGTGTGAGTGTGAGTGTGAGTGTGTGTGTGACTCTGTGTGTGTGTGTGACTCTGTGTGTGTGTGTGACTCTGTGTGTGTGTGTGACTCTGTGTGTGTGTGACTCTGTGTGTGTGTGTGACTCTGTGTGTGTGTGACTCTGTGTGTGTGTGACTCTGTGTGTGTGTGTGTTTACTTGTATGGGTGATTCAGCAACTTTTCTATCCTCAAGAGTAATCTATCTTTTAAATTGCTTTAAAAATGTAAAAGAAATCTAGATTGATGAATAAAAGTATTCATTTAAAAGCAATCCAGATTTCTTTTAAATTAATACTTTTATTCATCAAGTACACATTAACTTGTTTTCCATAATTGTTTTCTTATAAATCTTCACAAAAATTGTAAATAAATTTTTATATATATATATATATATATATATATATATATATATATATACTATATAATAAATTTTTTACTAAATAATAAAGCCTTGCAGCATATGAGACTCCTTTCAAAAACATTTCTTTTACATATATCATCACATTACATATAAAAAGTTACATATAGTTTGTACGCTTATAATACTATATCATTATAATAATTTTTGATTTACTTATTTGTACGTTTCTTAAGTGTTGACTTGATACATTTGCCAGATTGTATCTCTTCTGCGTCTCTTCACCGTGTAATTGTTAAACAATTTCTACACATTTTTGTACTTGCACAAATATTTGCAAAGCAATTCTAATTGCGCGTGGTATTTTATTTCTCTCAGCTGCTTGTTATTGACGTTATTCTTCATATTTGTATAATTACGCGCGTAACAAGCACGGAAAGCGTTAACGTGGAAAGCATTTTTTTTTATTTTTAAATAACACGGAATCGCTTTATAGTCTAGTGAGCGTGATAACAACTGTTTTTAAGAGCATTTCGGTTATTCTAAAGAAGGTTATGATTGAAATGAGAAGCGATGGAGAGCGGCTAACAATTCCAAGATGTTAATAATTCTTGTTAAACACTCTTTATTTATTTTCTGCAGCGCCACAATAACCACTATTAACCACGATGAGGTGTGGTACAAACGTCTGGATGGCAGCAAATCGAAGCTTTACATCTCTCAGCTCCAGAAAGGCAAATACACCATAAAACACTCATAAAGACCCTCCTCCGTTCCTCCGTTCCTCGCCGTTCTTCCGTTTGTCACCGTACCGACCCGTAGACGCCCGGATGGACTTGGTCTTACGTGCATGCATCACATGCTTGCGCCTCCTGAGTTCGAGCTGCTAAACAAACACCTGGCTGCCGAGGAAAAGACGAAGCGCGCGTGTGCCTTGACGACAAGGATGAGCCAGCAAGAGCCTCCTCGTTCAAAGCGTAAGAGCGGCGAAGCCCCGACTCGGTGGTATTGCTGATCCTGAACACGGTTTCCGTGCCTTCATGACATGCAGAGTTTGATTTACGGAGCATGCCTCGGCGTCCTGCAACGAGTTAGTGCCATGCGTCCTGTTCTGTGTCTGTGAGATGCATAATGTTTAAAACGACAGAACGCTCCACGAAGTGTTATTTTTCTACTCGTTCTAAAAACAATAGACGATAACTTGTGAGTTCACTCTAAGCGTCTTATAGCGGTGTTTAGAAGAGCGTCTCGGTTTAGTGTGAACGTAACGGGGCTCGTGCGAGTCACGTATTCGTTTCGTTTCGTAACTATTTTCTGTTCAAATGTAGCACATTCTGAGCCTTCGATCAGATATATATATATGATTCATGTCTGGCTATATTTCTGTTGAATATTGTATTTTTTGGATTGGCCTAAAAGATGTCGTCTCTTACGGTTGTACTGGAGGATGCTGTAGTATTTATCAGATGTTTACATGCAGCGTTTTTAGCACTTGAGTGGTTTGTAATTGTGTATCGAGTTGCATGATTTCACTTATTTCATTTTTTTTGTTTATTACTGATTTGAAAATGCTTTAATTGATGCGTTACCAAACACTACACCGGTCCTGACAAAAGAGCCACGTCTTCCAGAAGTCAAAGAGCCTCTCAGATGTCTGACGCATCCAGTTCACGGCTTTCATAAAACTCTCCTCAAACCAGTAAGGAGTCCCTCATACATAAGTATTATACGACTGATGATAATTTTTGTAGCAAATAAAGAGCTCTGACTGGGCCGTGTAATCGCAGACTGTAATTATATTGCTTTTATTCGACGCTGGAGGTTTTGTTCGGTTCACAGTGGAAATGTCATTATGTTATAAAGGTGATTTTGCATGGCATTGCGTCGTTGTTGCATTCATTGTGTACTTGATGGAAACCGAGGCTGTGTTTCCCAAACTTTTGAAACGAATCAGAAATGCGTTGCTTTTAAATGGCACGAGATATCATTCGGCATTAAAATGTAAATACTGACAGAAAATACTGTTAATTTAGTTTTTATTTAATTCAAATAATCTAATCGTTAAAAAACTGCAATAGTAGTTATATTACTAAAACAGATTAGCATATTGTTTAAAATGTAAAAAACAAACTGCTTTAAACAAACCTACACAAACTTTTTAAACAAATACAGCTCACCTAAAAATATTTGAAGAACACTAGGAACAAAACAACACTGGCCCACACACAGTCACTGAAAAATACAACACTCCTTTATGGTTAATAAGGTAATAAAAGACGAGTGAATGACAAAATGTTCATTTTCAGGAGAACTGAATCTTAACGTGCATAATTAATTGCTGCAATTAAATATTTTTTTCTTCTTTGAGGCATTTACACACAAAGATTTACATGAATTACATTCCTTTTCCTCAAGTACTATGAATATTCACAAGGTTTTTTTTTTTATTAAACTTCCAGGCCTACCTTTTTTCTGTCATTTTTAATTATTAGCAACACTAATAATCCGCATTAATTATTAAAAAAATCATAACTATTGTTTAATAAGAAATCATGACTCAAAATATTAGGCTAATTTTCTTTTTAAAAATATTTCTTAAATGCAGTGTCTTTGTATGACCGTGTAGAGGCAGCAGAGTCCTGCTGTGGCTTGCTTTGTCGGTCACTTCATGTCTCTGTACTGCTGCTGCTGCTGCTTTCCAGGGTCTTTCATCGCTTTTTCTGGCAGCATCTCCTCAACTAATCTAATCAAGCCCTGCTTTCTGTGGACGGCGGAGTCTTTAGTCCGTGTAATATTTCTCGACTGATATTAAAGAGTTTTCACATCCTCTTCGGTCAGCAGCTAGCCAGGTGACTAATGGCGGGACTCGTGATGAATTGTTTATAAGTCAGAAGAACCTGACACTGCTTCAGAAGGGCCAGGGCTAATGAGCTAAAGACAAAGAACACCTTCAGGAGACGCTCGCTGAAACCCGCCCGAGCGTGATATGCTCAAAAAAAAAAAAAAAGAGTAAAACGACACTGCAGCAAAGCGTCCACAGCCAAGGGCAGAACTGACTTCCTGCAAACGCAACAAAAGTCGTTACAGCCGAAGCGTGCGCTTTCCGCTCCGCTAGCGTAACGAAAAAGAACTACAAAAAATAACGACTGTTGCGCACTTGGTTTCCGGAACACTCCCCCGTCTTTCATTGGTCGAGAAACCGACAGCCCCGCCCCTACACTCACGCCATTGGTTCTGCTAGCGACCATCACGTGCGAGACGTTTTGTGGAAAGGAAAATGAGCCACAGGTGAGTTGGAAGCAGGTGATTTAACAGTGAGAAAACCACACACGCACACTTGCGCAATGTAAGTATCACTTAAACTCAGAGAAAAAAGTCCTACAAATTAGCAACATTGCCTAATGCGGGCTGTTTGTATCATTAAAATCCGGTTAAGTAACCAATATTGCTCAAATCTTGGTACACGTTTAATGTTTGTGGAGCTTCCCCCACAAGCTCAGCGAGTCGACTGAGGTATGTAAAGCAACACCTGTCCTCGTACCTGATACCCACCTGACTCGAAGCCGGCCATGTGTTGCTGTTAAGCCGAGCAGAGAAATTGATATGGAAATCATATTGAAATCCTCAACGGACACGGCCAACCGTTTGTGGAGCTCCTCAAACGCCGTAGATTAGCACTAATGGCCATCTTTGTTTGGTGTTATCAGAAAAGTGTCTTCAAGAGGATATTATGTAACGTTATTAGCATTACCTCCGTTCCTATCTACTTTAAGCAAGCTTCTTGCTCCTGGAACGGTTGTATTTCTCCGACTGCTGTCTTGTGAACCCTCCTTGACCCAGACTGAAGATGTTTAATCTGTGTTCAGGAGAGAAAAGAGATGCATGGCGGCACTTACGTGGCCTCAGGTGGTTTGACTTTGAGCAACTCTGACTGAGAGCGAGCATTACTTATTACTGAGGCTGCTCGGTTTCATTTTTTTTGGGGAGGATTCAGGACATCTTACCGCTGAGTTTTGTTTGCTGTGATTTGCTTTCTTGCCCTGAAAACGTCAATTGCTAATTTTCAGGCATTATTGTGAACGGGCATGCGCATATTTGCTCATTCATCTTGTGAAAGCTGAGAGTATCAGTGAGATTATTTGAGTCTGTTCCAGTCTAAGTTAGTCATGTCTTCAAGGGCAAATGCAAAGCAAGCAATCCGAGCAGTTTTTTTTTTTAGATTTCGGCAATATTTAATATTACAATTTTAAAGGGTTAGTTCACCCCAAAGCTTAACATTCTGTCATTAATTACTTGCTTGACTTTCCAAACCTGTAAGACCTTTGTTCATCTTTACAACAAAGATTAATGTTTCTGATTAAACCTGAGAGCTTTCCCCAAAGACAGCAACACAACTTGTAACGTTGCCAGACGCAAAAATAAAAAGCGAGGACGTTCTTTCTGTGCAAAAGAAAAAAAAAAAAAAAAAAACAATTTGTTAAAAAATTAATGTAAAAACAATTATATATTTTGTGGGCCATTATTTGACAGGGCTTGTCCATTTAAACCTGCATTATTTATGGATTTCAGCAACTCATCACTGACTAAAATAATCCCCTCGCTTTGATGTTGAATATTTTATGTTTTTACATAATTCTCGTCACCTGTGTTCATCGGTGAATGTGTACGTACACTTTAGACAGAACCTCTGAAACATCCTCGGAGAAAAGACCTAAGAAAACCTCTCTGTGAATGTATCCCCACGATGAAAATGGTTTAAAATGAACACGTACTGTTAAAAGATTTATTGCGTTCAAGCATCCTTCCTGAACTTCCTCTCTAATAAAACGCATCCGAACCTGGGTTCATTAGAAACATTACTGAAAGCTGTTCAGGAACCGAATCGCGATCCCAATCCATGCAATGCAACGTGGATTCTGCCCTCTTAAAGGGATAGTTCACCCAAAAATTAACACTTTCTGTACGTTTTTTTTAATTTAATGGAACAAGCAACACAAAATTAATTCCCATGGCACCTCATGGAGTCTTATTAATATTAATTAAATAGCTTATTATTTATATAAGCGCATATGTATTTGTTATACATACATGCACTTGCATATTTGTTATATTTGCTTACAGAAGTATGTTATTATCAAGCTTCCAATTCCTGTATGACTCAAGTTTTCTCTGTTTGATGACTTTGCAGGTTGTTCCTAATGAAGGCATTCTGTCGAGCGAAGTGAACTTCGGCTGATACGCGGCGCGTGGGGAGCAGGGGGCAGTGAACGCTGGGACTCTGTCGATCAGAACGCAGCTCAAGAATGAACACCCAAGGTTAGGAAATGCTAATAGCAATTACCTTACATTGAGAACAGTGCATGTGGGGAGTTTCCACAAGGTTATGCATGGATTAAACTGCGTGTGTCTGAAAGAACCCGTCAGTCAAAGTTTACACGATGAAAATGAACTGCAAGTTCAAGCTGATTTTAGACGACACCTTTAGCAGCGCCTCACATTGAATATTCATAAACTGCCTTGTCTGTTCGAAAAAGGCTTGAATTGTTCAGCAGGGCTGCACGGATACCAAAATAGAGAGTTAATTAACATTTAATCTCTAGTTCAACTCTGGGTCAAACGCATGGGCCGGACGAGCCGAGCCACGGCCCGTGAACGATACAAAACGCCCTGATGAAAATATAGAAACCGTATCTCTCGACGGGCCCCGGGCTGCTGATTCAAACACTAATGACCGCATTACATACAAAAGAACAATTACTATTGAAGTGGGCTTGAGTTTTGACGCAAACACTTATCAGACGTGTAAAACTTGACTATAAAAAGATGAAAAGACGTGCACGCTGTTTTCTCACTGGACAAATGGAGCTGAGCATGCATTGTAAAGAAAAATCTGACTGCGCGTTGTATTCTGCAATGAAATAATAGTAATTTTATCTTTTTGTATGGCATATTTGATATAGTTTTGAGTGTTTTTATATATTTTTTAAATATAAAATGGCATGTTTTATATTAACTTTAACATTTAAAAACTCAAAATTGAAAGATATAAAAATGTAAGAACTGCAAAATGTTAACCTGCAACTGCATTAAAGAAAAAAATCTAAAGTGTGAGGGGAAAGCTGCAGTCCTGAAATTTGCACAGTATGCATACCCTATAAATATTTAAATCCTATTATGTATTTTTTTTTGTTGTTGTTGTTCAAAATGACCTTTCCTGCATCGTGTAACACTGAATGAAAACACCCTGCAAAGTTTTTTTTTTAAACTGAAAGTGTATAAAGTTATTGTGAAATTCTGAATTATTGAAATGAGTGATTTTAAAACGAGTCCCGAGCGGTTTCATTTTGACGTCAACGTGAAACATTAGCACTTTTTCTGCCTACTTTTTGCGCGTGCAGACCTGAGAAAAGCTGATTTTCAGGTTGGTCTGAATGAAAATGCAAATTCGTTCTTTGCCACTAGGCACTTTTCCAGCATTAAAAGCTCGGAACGAATCGTTTGGGAGTCGTTGAACAAATGAGGTGAAAATAAATTCATATTATAAAAAACAAATTCGAACCTTTCATAACCTATATGGGCACTTTAATGTTTTTTTTTTTTTGAGTTTAGTGATCAGAATAAACTTTACAGCTGAAGAATGCACTTAATACTTAATCAGTGTCATCTCATAGTAAAATAAAGGCTAAATACTTTCATTTGACTTTTGACTTATGTTTATCACCAGGTTATTATTTTCAACACGACCCAACTGTACATGCCTCAGTTTTTACCAAATATATGTGCATTCTGCTGCCTCATTGTTCCTCTCTACAGAAAAGCTGGGGGTTTGACTGTTTGTACTGTAGATTAGCTGTTAGCACCCACCCCCATCTCATACAGCCAACTCTAGCCTCCGGCAGCATTCGCGCATCCTCGCATGTGCCTCGGACTCTTACGCAACCCCGACAGAAAAGAAGCGAGAAATAAAGAAACAGCATCCCTCGCTCTCGTCGTGTTCACCTGGTTGTTTGAGTGTTGGCTGGCCTGCAGGGCAGGAGGAAGCCCATGATAGTCTCCCGCTCAAAGACAGGCTGGATCAGAGCTTTGTGTTCGCTCGGACCTGGAGCGAATAGAGAAGATCTCCGCATCCCTTTTTTGAATGGGAAATGCTTAGAGAGAGAGAGAGAGTCTGGTGTGAATGCAGCGATGCTTATGGATTCTATTTTTAGGATATGTTAGGCTTAAAGGAAGATGCGTATTTGTTGTGAAAAAGCTCAACGTTGAACTGAATAGGGAAAGACGTCTGCGTTCCAGGAGCTTAATGCATGCATTATAGTTGTGAAAGGATACTTAGAATTTCCTCCATCAGTCCACTGTATATATGTAGCTTTAAACTATTTATAAGAGTATATGTGTTCAGAAACATGATGGTCATGCCTTCAGAAATACAGTCGTAGTTGAAACTAATAAAAAAAAAAAAAAACAGTAAAATTTACAATAAAAACAGTCTGTGGCCTCCAGAACTTTACTGTAAAAAGCTCACCTTTTACACAATGTCTGATAAAATGTAATTAAGTTGTTTTATGCATCCAAATAATTCGACATGCTAAAACGCTGAATTTGGTAACAATAAAAAAATATGGTGAGGAAAAAATAAAACATTTCATAGGGCCGTAAACATGTCATTTGAAAATGAATGTTTCATGATTTTAATTACTAAGACTTGCTTTTTGATGAATGAAATTGATACTTCAATTGGGAAAAAAAAATGATTTCATAGGGACCTAATATATATTTCTGTATTTACATTATGCAGAGACAAAAAATACAACAAAATGACAAGATTAGTTCAGATATCATGTGATACGCTTAAATGTTTAACACTTTCACAAAAAAATCAAGCGACGCAACCAAGATGCAGGCACATATTTTAATTTAAATATTAAATAAAAACCATTAAATCGTCAAGTAAAAATTAGTTACATAACATCAATTTTTATTACTTGACGGTCGATTTAAAGGTGTAAAAGTTTTTCAAAACCAATAAGTAAAATCAAAAAATCGTATGCACTTGCATATACAGCAAACCCGTTTTCTGTAACGCAGACACTTTCTCACTTGCACCCACAAGCTCCGCCACCGGTCACAAATGACACATTGCTAGACACAGTTGAACATACTAAATTTAGTCTCTCCATTTTCATACTAAGCGTGCAGCCTCTAGAACAAGCGAATGTAACCTGGAGAGTCAAAGAGCAGCAGATGAGTCACTCATTTCCATCTCAGTGGTCTCAGGTGAGATAAAGCGTACGCTTACTGTAAATATAGCTCTTTAAAAGTACACGTCTGTAGCTTAAAGCTCCGAATCCTGCATTATTGAGCAGGCTGCATCAACCGGTTACCTATAAACTCTTATCTTTTGGGATCCAGTGACTCATTAGTTGATTAGGCCATTCAGTTATTAGCCCCAATAGAAGTCTAGCACGCAACAGTGTCACTTATCTATTTGTAGCTTGTAAAGTCTGGAAGACGAATGGCTGAAGGAAATCTGACTAGCAGAAATTTTAGACTGCGGTGTATGTTACAGTCTGCTAGCTCGGGTTTTCCCATCGCTCGCTTGTCCCTCTGAGTTACGCCGAGTTCGTGCTACAGCGGCTTCTTTTATTTATAAGCCGGAGAGCGTGTTCAGGTGCTTTCAAAGCTGCAGAAACGAGAGGCTGAGCACAAAACAAAGGTCTGGAACAGAAAAGGCTCGCTTTACATTTCCGTGCCACTTTGCCTGAAAGTCAAATAGTTAAAGTTTGCTCCTACTTTGCAAGTGTTCAGAAGGCGGAAGAGATTTAGTGGCTCTAAATTGAACCGTGTTAGAGGATATCAAAGAACTGGTTTATTGTCTTCGCAGGGGGGATGGAAAGGCCAAAGAGAAATGATAGGATTTGTTTACGGGCAGCAGAGTTTTTCGTTCGAACAGGGAGACTGCATTCGAATGAAAACGAAAATGGATTCTGCTGGAGTTGAGTTTTATTAAGATCAATCAAACAAAGCAGATTTTGCATGCCGAAATATTGCGACTTCATTTGGATTTGTTGATATAAATTAGGAAGGTCTGCTGGTTTTCCTCGGTTCGTCTAAGTACGTCTAATTTCTGCACACTTAAGATGACCTCATTCTGCAACACAATCCTACAACTTAGTTTCAGTTTCCAGTGTTTCACGTGGAAATTAAGTCATTAAGTCATTACATTTGCCTCAGCCATGCAGACCAATTTGCCTTTCAAAGCTTGTGTGTCCTCATTGTTTCCACAATGGAATATAATGTAAAAGACGCTTTCCATGAATAGGGCACAAAATTGGGCCTGAAATGTTGTTTTTCTGCTTGTCAAATGGTCAGTGAAAGGAGGTGTTTAACTTTCAGAAAATGTGTTTCTTAGCATCAGGAGTTCAAATGAATAATGCATGTGTATTTTCTCCCCCCCCCCCTTCTTTTAATTTTTTATTCACTTCTTTGCCATTTCTGCAACCACCAATATTTTGGGCTGGGATAAATAGACTAAAAACCAGGTGATTATGTGATTTTTCTATCAAAATGCAATAAATATACATCAAATTAAATAGAGATAAATGTGAATTAATGTGAATAACAAATTAAATATAAATTAATTAACTAACTAATGAGTGAGTGAATGAATGAATGAATTAATGAATAACTTTGCAACTAGGATACACACTGCATTCTTTATTAAAAAAAAAAAAATTGCAGACATAACATACCAAATTTAAAGTTTGGACAGTTGCATATTATTTCCAATATAATGGAAATGTATAATAATTTTAACTGATAATAAAGTTTAACTTTATTTTAACTTTAAGTACAGAGTACTTTTTGGACACATTTAAAATTTTAAATATGGTTAAAGTGTACTGCTCAATATATTTACAAGAATCAAAGCGAGCAACTTTTCATGCTGGATTTATTTTATAACTTGCCAGATTCAAAATGTGTAATGAGGGTTGAATGGTGATTGTTTTCTTCCCTCGTGTCAATCCAAACACAATTTAAGACAAATTTAACACACATTAAGACACTTTTGATCAAATCTGAGAGATGAAGTCACGAGTTGCAGGAATACAATATTGTCATAACCTTAAACAGTTTTTCTCCCTGAGTTACAGTCTTCCTCCATTTAGGTTCTGTGATGCTTTCCAAAATGTCGGGCAGAAGGTTACTCTGTGAGAAAAAATGATTGCGGTGAGTAAAGACAGAATTGTAATTTTTGGGTGAACTATGCAATCCCCTTAATTTGTACAAGCTTTGAGTCCCAATACAGAAGTTTTGTTTTTTTTATTACTACTGGACTGAACTAATTTAAATACAGAAATGGTGTTTTTCTGTAGTATTCCCTGCACCACACAGTCATTTGGATCAGTCACCAGAGCAACGTCTCCTCCCTGCACTGCAGAAGAAGCGCCAGGCCGTCGCTCCGTCAAACGGCAGCGTCAGCTCCGCACGCCTCGGTGCTCCACAGATCTGCAGACGCCATCAATACAAGCCAAACTGCCAGCAAAATGGGCCGAGCGCTTCAGAAGACGATAACCCAGCGTAGGGTTTGATTAGACAGCAGGTTTATAACCGTGCAGGGGAAATTGCATCTGGCCGTCACTATAAACAGTGATTCCTCGCTGCTTCATCTCACGTGAGCGCCGCGCGCTGCTTACCATTAGCGCTTTATTGCCACTGCAAAGCACTGCCGTTCACCGAGGCCCAGCCAACCCCGCTCAGGTGGCGTACATCCAAGACTAGAGCGGGATGGGATAGGGGATACTTCAGAGCGAGGAAATCCTGGCAGGAGGATCCCAGCTCAGCACTTTCTCACCTCCGCAGAGGTCACTGCAGCAAGAGAGTCTCTCCAAGCGTCAGCAGGGTCTCTGGCTGTCTGCTCCACTCTTGTCCTTTATCAGCGGCAGGCGTAACACTGTCATCTCACTCAGACTTCCTCTTTGAGCAGTGACAGCCATCTTACATCCACAACTGAGAAGAAGATTAGTGAAGTATCCTTTGAGTCCTTCTACTTCAGAATTTCTGTTATGTGCCATTTCTTTTTATGATTTTCTCCTCACTCAGAAATTGCTAGTTGATTTAAATTACAATGAATTAATCAATTTTATTTTATTTTTAAAATAAAATTAAATGACAGTTTTTTCAACATAAGTATAAAACAATTATTATATTATAGATTAGAATAGATTCTTCTTTGGCCATACAAAACATTTATTGTATGAGCAATAAACTAAATTTGGGGTTATTTCCTTTTAATTTTAGAAATGTATTTTATTCTGGTCAGACATGCACTGAGATGATCAAAAGTGACAGTAAAAATCTAAATATAAATAATTTATATTTTAAATAAACAATACTAATATGAGCTTTTTTTTTTTTCGTAACCACTACAATTTTCCCAATTAGCACAGAC